>NW_012114644.1:1120556-1158778 GCF_000951035.1 Colobus angolensis palliatus
TCTTTGACAAACCTGAGAGAAACAAGAAATGGGGAAAGGATTCCCTATTTAATAAATGGTGCTGGGAAAATTGGCTAGCCATAAGTAGAAAACTGTAGTTATTTCTTTATTTCCAGTGCTTGCTCTCTCACCAGCTGCCACTCTCCTTTTTTACTCACTACCCATCTTTATTCTTTTTCTTTGCTTGGATGACATCACCCCAATTTTCAACTGCTTTTCTTCTCATTATGATCCATGTCTCCTATGTCTTGCACCTCTTCTGTTTCTGTTTTGTGCCTTGGGCAGTAATCAAATTATATCAATATATTTACCAAATGCATTAACCTTTCCACATTCCCAGAGTGACCACGGTTTTGGGTATCAGATAAGAAATGGACTCTTTTTTGTTTGTTTGTTTATTGAGATGGAGTTTCACACTGACGCTCAGGCTGTAGTGCAGTGGCGTGATCTCGGCTCACTGCAGCCCCAGCTTCCCAGGTTCCAGCGTTTCTCCTGCCTCAGCCTTGTGGAGAGTTGAGATTATAGACACGCACCACATGCCTGGCTAACTTGTGTATTTTTAGTAGAGACGGGATTTCACCTTGTTGGCCAGGCTGGTATCAAACTTCTGACCTAAGGTGATCCGCCCTCCTCGGCCTCCCAAAGTGCTAGGATTGCAGGCATGAGCCAGTGCACCCGGCCGAAATGGATTCTTTTAATGCTAAATTTAAGCAAATATTAGTAGATTTAAATGACTTATGAGAAAATAATTATCAATGTCAATAAGTACTTAAAACATGGTTTAAATTTTTAAAAAGCATTAAAGAATTTCAAAAGATGTAATTAGAGCCCGTATTTGATTCAGAGCATGTTTAATACAGCATATAGTGCAACTATTCTAATCACCTCTTTGAATATTAACATGGCAACTAGCACAATATACATACTTTGGTAATATTGACCCTTTCCTTATTTATCATGTGAAACTGCCAGCTCAGTAAAGCACCACCTTTACACAATTATTTTACTGTCTTACAGATTAGAGTTATCAAGGAAGGCCATCCCTTCTCTGAGTTATTCCTATTTTGTTTTCCTAACAGATTTCAATAATACTACCATTATATCGTGACCATTCAGTCATATAATGTCTACAAAATTATTAGCATATTATCTTATGCTATTAACACATTTTAGAAACATGTTTTAGAATACAATCTTAACATTTGATTTTCTTCCCTTACCATGCACAAGATAATTACAAATGTTAAACATAATTAAAGGTAATATCTTAAGATAAAAAATCATTAGTGGATTGAAAAACTGTGAAATAATTGGCACTAACTGGAGTTTTTCTTTTGCTCATTTGGAAAAAAATGTCAGAATTTTTCATATTTCTTTCATTAATTAACTCAATATTTGCTTCTTTTTATTTCAGACTAATCTGTAATGTCAGAGACAGTATTACCTAAAATTTCAGGTTAGCAAAACTTAAATTATAAATGAATAAACTCAGCAAAATGATTTTTTGTAAAAACTATAAAAATTTTGCTTGTCTTCTATCTAGATAACATATAAAATTCCGTATATAATATACTTTGTTTTAATATTCTAACAATGGGAATTCAATTATTGAAAGTTTAATACAAAACATTTTGAGTCTTGGTTTAGTAAAGCAAGTCAAATATGGAGAGACACATTCCTTCTCATCAAAGACAAAATGGAATGTTAAAAAGTTTTTGTAAGAGAAAGAAGACTAAAGAATTAAATTTAAATATAATGTTATTCAAATAATATAAAAAGTTTTAAATAAAATTCTGTGTATATTTTTTTCACTGCTATTCCTGAGTATCATTTCATCATTATTTTTGAATAGTAAAATTAAAGATACTATTCACATTGTAAACATCTTTATCACTCTGACATTTTTTGAAAAATAATTAGATTTTTTTGACTCAATAAAATAATAATTCATATATTGATTGCTAAATTTTTCCAGCACAAAACAGTAAAATATTCTCATAAAATCTGACATGAAAATTTTACACTAATAGACCACATATTTTAATCTACTTCTACTTAGGAAGATATTGGGCTTAAACATTTAAAAACGCACCTTAATTGTTCAGATTCAGTAAATGATGCAGTTAACAGGGATTGGAAATTGTTCTCCTACTTGAACCAAACCAAAATAGATAAAATATATAGAAAAATGGTTTTCAAGACACTAGCCATCAAGAAATGAAAACTCGTGATCCCTGAGAAGTTGGAAAAAGCTAATAAAAGCCACGAGTTTGCTCCAGTTTACTGCTGTGAAAGAGTTTTTGGCCATACTGCAGAGTGTGGGAAAACAGGCAAAGCCCATGGAATCTCTGAGCAGAGGAGAAGCAGCGGAGGCAATGCTAAGAGGGGCCTGGAGCTCACACGGAAAGTACTAGAAATGAGGAAGCTGAACAGAGGAAACTCTGGCCATGGGAGGGGGTTCTCTGTAAGTATGCAGCATAGCACTGTTCAGTGAATGTAATTAAGAAAACTAGTGGGAAATATGAATAGAATCATTGAAAGAATTAGAGGTGGTAATGCCCAAAGGTATACAGGAACAACAATATTTATTCATAAATAATAGAAAAATACAAAAAGAATACAAAACAGATTTATAACATTAATGAGTGCTGAGGTCAGTCAAAATATCAATTTTTAAAGCAAAATAGCAGCCATTTATCATAAGATCTCCGATTTATGATTTTAAAATAATATTGCTGCATGTATAGATATATATATACATGCAGCAAAATGTACTAAAAATCCTTGTTTAAATAAAGGATTAAACATTCTTTTCAAGATCTCTTGTTTTTAATAATCTATTTTAAATATCTATTTCATCAGGGTGGACTGGATATCTAACCATTTAAGAATAGCCTTTTCAGTATGACAGAAGGAAAGAGATGGCCCTATAAGAAGTTCACACTGGTTGGGAGATGGGTTTATTTTATTAATATGCCTCATATTTACATATATCTATAAATCTATTGCTTTTGTTCAAATATTACATAATAACATTTTAAATAGAAAGAAAACAAAATGTTCACACTGGTTATGTGCCATAAGCATCTATATGTAGATAAGGAATCATTTAACATCTGAAAACTTCATGTAATGTCACCATAAGGTTTTTTCAAATAATAACTTAAGGAAGGTGATACACAAAACTTATCAAATGAAAGCTATAAAAGGTAGATCTATACAGGAATCAATGGAATACTGTAGTTAGAAATCCTGAATTACCTAAATAAGTGAATGCATTTATATGAATTCATGAATTAGAAGTTAATTTTCTCCAAATGTATAAAAAGATTAAATGCTATTAAAGCAAAAATGGCGGCAGGTTTTCAGTGGAAATAGGAAAGCTGGCTTTGAAATATATATGGAAATTCAGTTGTTAACACTAGCTGATAATTTGAGGAAGTACAAGGTACAAGAAAGAACCTAAGAGCAAAACGTAGTATAAAATGCAAGTATTAAGACATATAAAATAGCATGTGTTGAAAGTGTAATTTAACTTAACTTGGATGCTTTAGTTATTTTGTAAATTTATCTTTACTAAATATTCCTATTGTTTTACATGCTTGATACATGAGATCTTATAGCACTACTTTTCTGACAGTCTTTCATATTAGAAACAATACTATGGCCTTTTCTCATTCCTCTGTGTTGTTAATCATTAATTTCATCTAGAGCACAGAGTTTCTATAAGTGAGGAAATTTTTGCCGCATGTATTAAACTTAGACTTAAACACTTTGATAAAAAATAAAACAGAAATAAAGACATTTAAAGACAAATATTTCATGTCTTTTTTATATTTAAATAAAATAACAAAATTTTGGCTCCGCTTAGTCTAAGTACTGATATTTTAAAAAGCTTAATAATTACTCTGGCTAGATTTGACAAACTCTACTTCCTCTTCTTTAATATATTAGGAAATGGTATTGTTCACTTAAAGCTATTAAATTGTTTCATGTTATTTCTTCCTATCCTAGAATGTCAGCCCACATACATTATTCACATGAAGCAGAGTGAACTTTAAATAGTGAGATTATACTGGAGGGAAATGAGAAAGCCATCATTCTCAGTTTTACCCCATACTGCTATTAAAGGTTACATAGGTGGTGATCTTTCTTTTTCTTTTTCCTACTTTTTTAAGAACACTTTATTTCTCCTTTTTTTTTCCTTCAGACTCTCTTATCTTATTCCTTTTCATCTGCCATAATATTCACATAATTCTGCTTGTTTTCTATATTGTGTGAAGGAACTGGTTGCATTATTTTAAATGATTTACCATCTTCATGTTGTGAGTTAGACGTTTAAATAACTTATGATGAATAAGGTATTGTATGCCGTAGTACTTTCTATTCTTTGTGTAAAATGTGATCGAGGTAAATTACGAAGTCAGTAAATATGACAATAGTAGCCTGAAGAATTCGAACACCAAGATTTATTCTTGTGTAAATTAAATCATTAAACAATGGCAATTGAAATAAAATGCTAACAGATCTTTCACTAAACAGTAAACTACACAATTATAGATGGTATTTCCTGACAATAATATGCCTGTTTATGAGCAAAATGTTTCTATAACAGCACTTCACATTTGATGATCGATAAATGCTTAAACACAAAGGGATAACATAAACGTTGCACTTATTACTTAATCAGTTTATGATTTATGATAAAATATTTAAACTCCAACCATAAAATAAAAATACTGAAATGTATAGTTTTAAATGTTGGTTGTACATGTAAAAAGTAGTAGTACAATCTAGAACCTTTAAAATTATTACCTACAATAATTGGTGTTACCCGTAATCAGTACATCTACTTGTCCTTGATGATCTTTAATATGCTTCATGTCTGGGCATATTAGAAAAAATGTAAAAATCAAGAGTTTTCAAAAGTCCATAACTGATATACATACGTCTTGAAACTCTTCCTATACATTACAGAAAGACAGTGAGTTTTAGTGGATAAAACAAATGCTTTGAGTAATTACAGATCTAGTTTTTTTTTTCATTCACTTGTATGAGTAGGGGCAAGTTATTTAACTCTAAAGTTCAGTTTTATCATTGGCACAAAGAGGGAATAAAATCAATCCTATATATATATATATGAAAGAAGCAATAGAATGAAAATAAGTTCATCTGTCTTCTGTTTCCTTCATTTTCTGAAAATACCCCTTTCTACGATTACTCTTACTTCCCTCCCAGTTCCATAACTATTATTTTACATATTTTAATTTTGAATTTATTAAAGACAGCTCATGGCTTTTTGGTTTCCTAAGTCCTTTCACTGAAAGATCTTCAAATATTGCCTGTGGAACTACTTTTAGACCTAGTCAAATTTTTGAACTGTTGTGACAAGTATCTGGTTGATGAGTGGCATCTTTCCTTGGATATCTCATCATTACTTTGATTTCCTAGGTTATTACTGAACTGACTTGAAATGTTACATCCTCACAAAATCCTTCACACACATGTTTATAGCAGCTCTTTTAATAATTAAAAGACGAAAGCAACATTATGATATTATATTGATGGAAATAAATAATTGATACATTCATGCAGCCATATATTCATACATACACACATGCATCAGGAGAGTAGACATGGCTCCCATGTAGAAGAATCCCAGATAATTTATGTAGTTATTCCATCTTACAATAGAAGAAACATAATTCCTCCCTACTTAGTGTGGGCTGTGAATAGTGACTTCCTTCCAATGAGTATAGGACTTGGAGAGATCAGGTAGCTTTATAGTGGAGAACCCTCACCAACATTACTGCAGTCAAATAATCAAGATTAACATCAATGGTGATGTCATGTCTATAGTTTGTTCTCTTTTTAGTAAGTGATGAAGAGCACTTTACCTCAGTGGTCTTCCTGATCTTCCTCCCTAAAACTTATAACCTCAGTCTAAACATGAAAGAAAATCAGATAAATACTATTGAAGCATCTTATATAAATATTGGAACAATATGCGACAAAACTACCAAGGTTATCAAAAATAAGGAAAGTCAGATAAATTGTTACAACCAAGAGGTGCTTGAAGTGACATGATGATGAAATATAACATGGTATCCTAGCTAGGATATTGGAACAGAAAGCATTCATTACATGAAAACTAAGGAACTCTGGAAAACTATGGACTTTAGTTAAAAATATGAAAAAATATAGTTCCTGAAATTGATAGGATCAAAGCAAAATATTGGTAAAAACTCTCAAAAATTAGAACATATATCACTGAACTGGAAACCTGATAAAATGATGACAATCATAGACAATATATTCCAGGAAACCTATTACATACACATTAACAATTCTAGAAAACAAAACAAAAGTGTAAATGAAAAAATGAATCATCATAGAAATAATAGATCATGCAATATTATACATGAGAACCACATCTATAATATCATGGACTATATGTGTGGGTCATATGGACGTGTGTGTGTGTGTATAAAATCATTATTATAGATAAGTGTTACATCAGAAAGACCCATCTTCATATGTAACAGGGCAAGCACCCAGCAAACAATGCAAAGAAAGACCTGCATAGACACAATTTAATATAATTTCAGCTGGGCAGCATGGCTCTTGCTTGTAAACCCAGCACTTTGGGAGGTTGAGGGAGAAGCATCCCTTGAGCCCAGGAGATGAAGACCAGCCTGGGCAACATAGTGAGACCATGTCTGTACAAATAATAATAAACAATTAGCCAAACATGTTGGTGTGGGCCTTTGGTCCCAATTACTTGAGAGGCTGAGGCAGGAGGATCACCTAAGCAGTGGAGGTGGAGACAGCAGGATCACCACTGTGCTCCAGCCTGGCTGACAGTGTGAGAAAATAAAAAAAAAATAAATAAAATAAAATAAAAAAATTTAGAAAACCACAGGATAAAGTAAAGTTCACGTAATTTTCACTAGGAAAAAGTCAAAGATTATCCATAATAGAAATCAGTCATACTGGCATCAGGCTTCTCATCCTCAATACTAAAATCTTGTGGCAATGTAGAAATATCCTCAAAACACTGGTGACAAATAAAAACAGTAACAAATACAGTGCAAAAACAAAGAAGCTTAGGAAAACTAAATACATAAATAGTGTATGTGTAAACATTAAAGTACAATTTAGAGAAAATCAAATTTAAACATTAATAAAATAATTACATTCAAAGTTTAACACAGGTAGTGTTAAAATTCCCTAAGATACCTGACACATGGTTACAACTCAGGAATTTTTTTTTTTTAACCATTTGCTTGTGTCAGGGTTGAGACAAATGTATTTGTATTCTTCTGGGGGATGAGTGGCCTGTTTATCATTATCCTGATGTTATAGCTTTTTACTGCAACAGTTTTCTAGGGAGGGCTGCTCTTTGACCCTGACCCCTAGACCCTGAACTTTGACTTTGGCAATTATACCACATGAAGCCTTCAAAATTAAATCTCAAATTTACCTGTATCAACAAATACTTTCAAGTTAAAATATACTTTAATATGTATTTGTCTCACTGCTCTGGACTGCTTTTTGATTTGATTTGGTTACTTTGATTTGGTAGGTCTTCTTATTTTTATTTTTCCAGTTACCGGAAAACATTTGAGGAGTTTTTAAAAAATATTTTTCTCAGCATTTTTACCTTTTTTTAGTGGAAAGAATCTTGAGTAACTTAGTCCTGTTACCACAAGTTAAAATAATCTACAAATGCAAAAATCTTATTTCTACCTATTAAATATACAAAACCATTGGGGGAGTTAAGAGACGGATGAATCTGACACAATGGCACCTTGCCTACTTTACCTCTCTATACCCTGTCTCCATTAGTATATTTATATCCTCTGATATTATGGGGGATGACGAGCTAGCTAAAACCATGCTCACATAGTTCACATAGTGTTTTTGGTATTAAAATTCTTGTGTGGAATGCTTAAAAGCTCAGACTCTTGATTTTCTGATATTTTAATTTCATATTTAACACTTCTCTATGCAAGATATTAATTTGATTTTTAAATAAAACCCCAACAACTTGCCCTCCTCCTGCAGAAACAAACAGAAAAAAGAAAAAAAAAAAAACAGGCAGGCTAGCAGGTATTATCCTGATCTTGAAACAATAGGAAAAGAAGGCATATATAATTATAAATCTAAAGGTAGTGATACAAATACATTTAGATGTGGTGAGGGAGGAAGTTGTGAGAGTTCTTATTAGATGGGTCCTAGCTATTTCAATGATAGCCAAGATAAATTTGTCCTGTTAGAATTAAGGCACTATAGGCAGTATAAAAACGGCAATGAGATTAAGAGTTAAAATTGAGGAAAATGGAAGAGAGAGTCATCAGGTATAAAATGATTCATAGGCTATATTAAGGACCCAGCTAGAATGTAAATCAAGGAATAGTAGTTAATTCATAGATTTCTGTGAATTTCTTTCCTCAACACTTTTGGGAAACAGTTGGGAATTTTATGGGTTAGATTGGTTGCCATTGTGGTTATTTTGCAGAAAGATGTTGGAAAGACAAGATGGAAAGAGAGGTCAGGTAAAGGACAGAGAGTAAATAATGTGATGGCTCATGTAGTGATGTCTGAATAGGTAAGAAAATTAGGCCAGAAAAGACATAAATATTAACAAATGGCAGTGATGTTAGGATTGGAGACTTCATGAGTTTTCACATTACGTTTTTCAGTAAGATAATCAAAGAGCACAACATATACACTTTAAATACATGTTTGTTGATGCGTGAGGCAAAAATTCATACCATTACATTAAATTAATGACTCCTTATAATCAAAGTTTTAACCAACTTGATTTTTTTTCTTTCCACAAGTTTGATGGCAGGTAGTTTATTGTCATAGTTAACTTTTAAAGCAAAGTGTTTTCACCTTGTGCTCCATTTGATTATCAGCACTTTGGAAATGGATGATTAAGCAGGAACAAAAACAACTTCGCTGGTTACATTACTAATTATTGTTCATGTCATGAAACATACATTTGACCTGAGTTAGTATTCAGTTACTGAGAGAAGGGTTTTGCTTGTATTTGCTTTAAAAGTGGATGCAAAGAATGAACTGGTACTCTTAAGTGTGAAATTTCTTCTAGCATGATTTATGTCTAAAATCCTCTGAACCAATTTTGTCATTATATCACATTAACACTAATTGAACAGACTCAGATTTAGAGTCTTGTTGTTTGCAGATGAAACATAATTTAAATTCCAAGAAATGCAGACTGTCATTGCTTCTTATGTTAAATTAAATTGCTAGAAAATTATGCTGATATGTCTTAAAGTAACTAGAACTTTACAACTAAAAACTTTCCCTGAAACATTTAAGGAGTAATCACAATCATAAGGCAACTATTTGTAATCCCAGCATTTTGGGAGGGCAAGGCAGGTGGATCACCAGAGGTCAGGAGTTCGCCAGCAGCTTGACTAACTTGATGAAACTACGTCTCTACTAAAAAAAAAAAAAAAAAAATTAGCTGGGCCTGATGGCACATGCCTGTAATCACAGCTACTTGGGAGGCTAAGACAGGAGAATCCCTTGTACCTGGGAGGCAGAGGTTGCAGTGAGCCAAAATCGTGCCATTGCACTCCAGCCTGGGCAACAAGAGTGAAATTCTGTCTCAAAAACAAAACAAAACAAAACAAACCTGGTTGCATTACATATACCTGTAGAACACACAGGAAAAACAATAGTATAAGTGTTGGCTTCTGTTCTCCAGGACCCAAGTTTAAGCCCTGTTTTAGACCCATATTCTGGGACTGTAAAGAAGAGAACGATATCAGTAAAGCAGAATCTAGTTGTAAAAAGCTTTAAAACACACACACATGCTTATAGATAATTTACTAAAACCTTCTTTTACAATGGCGCTTCTTCCCTAACTTTCATGCTTCTATGAACATCTGATACACTCTCTTCAAAAATGTTTATTTCCTTCTAAAGGAACTATTAGAGGGCTGAATCAATGCCATATTTACAAACTAGATTGATGTAGGGGGTTATCCAGGATTTTGGTTATTTTTACATTTCATTTACTAGGTTATAGCATTTCTTTTCAGAAATAATTAGGTAAGGCCAAGAGCCAATAATTATAACAGAAATTATGTACAAAATCATAGTGTTCAGGTATTCAGGGATACCTTTGAAATCAATTCATGTAAAGATACAATGGAAAGAAGTTTTCTAAAAATAAGATCTTGCTTTCTAAATCTTCTTTTGTTGCTCTTCAGACTTGAATTATTATTGAAAGGTCAGGTTTCTATTGTATTAAATAAATGTTTAGCTAAATGGAGACTTTTATCTATAATTGAATAGGACTTGCAGTATGCACTTTTCCAGAAATATTATAAACAGAAATATCAAACTTTTATTATTTTGACCAACATCTTAAAAATCAGTCAGATGTGTTTATGTAGGGTGTTATAATAAGAAAGGCTAAAAATAACATATCCAATTTAAATTCAGTGTAAGATTTAAGCACTTTCTAAATCAAACTTGTATGACCATTTCAATCTAGACTGGAAGACATTTACATAATAGTCTCTTCCCAGCAAATAAAGTAGCATCAAAGCACTGCATATAAACCACAAAGATATTAATATAAAATTACAATTAATTTGAAAGACTTCTAATTCTATTAAGTTATAATAACAGAATTGTTTTAAAATGAACATTTAAAAATCAGGATAACTTGAAGTTTATTTTAAATTTGTATTCTATAGAGCTCCATAGATTAATTATATTTTAATTTATAGTAATTTTTCATAAATTTTAGCATTAATAATTTTCTTTGAGCCAAAAAATCTGCATCCTTTCTTTTCTGAGAATTGGAAAATGCTTTGTTACAAATAAGCAAATATTTTAGGGTTTGAATTACAAGAAGTCATCTCTGTTTCCATTATTCTCTCTGTGAACCCAACAGAAAATAAAACTTCTGATAAATCCGTTAGTTAAGCTTGGAAAGAAACAAACATTTGAAGATAACTGTAATCTTATTATTGGTCAATACATTTAAAAAGTATTATAGGTGAAGTCAAACTTTAAATACCCTTTAAAATATTTACCCATGTGGACTATGCACATTTTATTTCCTATACTATCTCTTATATATGGGTACATGCTTTTTCTGTGTTTGCTGCCACTACCCAAATTTGATAACCATTTCTTTTTACCTGGATTGTAATTATATTTTCTCTTTAGATAACCCCACTCCAGTGATTTTACTCTTGATTGCCTTTTCCCAGATTTAAACATCCTTAGCCAATTAAGAATCTGTTCTTATATTGTCTGTAGTGACTTCTCTCCATTTATTAGAATAACTCTACTTTTAGACAACCAAATCACCCCGGGCACCTTTGCACTATATCTTTATTCTGATTTATTTCGATTATAATTCTACATTATTTTACTATATGATATCTTATATACATCTGTTAGTGAAAGTCTGATTCTCGGTTGAATCACATTTTCATATAACATTAGCTAAATTTACTTTTTACCCATCACAACAACCTTATGTTGCCACTAGTTAAAGGTTATTTTTTTAAATTAAAAATATAATATAAAAGGATTTTTAAAATTGTTTTAACCAAACTCTTTTTACATACTGTTTTTGTATAACTTAATTTTATGTTAAACATTTTTAGTCAGGCAATTACAGAGGAAACACATAGATTGTCTAAATTTTACAATAAAATTATAAATAATTCATAATCCCCTAATACATGACTTTTTATATACTTTAACTTTTTATTATTATGGACTATTTTTCTAAATAGTTGCCATTACCTGTAAATATAATACATTCTGTAGGTAATTATATCTTTATTTTTTCCTTTTTAATGAGTTATAACTTAAATACAATAAATTTCACATAAATTAAAAACTTGGACTAGTTTAACACAGTAGACAACTGTGAATCTATCATTTAGAACTAAGGAAATGAACACTTCCTTCCCCCAACAATGTTTCTGCATATCTTCCTGTAATCCAATTTTCCTCCATTCCAGGCACCCAATGATCTAGTTTCTCTCACTATAGCCCGCATTTTCTAGAATGTGTGTGCATATGCATCTGTGTGTATGTGTGCTTACATATGTATATGTGTGTATGTATATAGGTCTATATATGAATACATATACATACATATATGTAATTATAGAGTTTTTCTTCGCTGGCTTCTTATGGTACACATATTTATTTTGACATTAATTTATATCACGGATGTATCAACAGGTTATTCTCTTTTGTTGCTAAATAGTATATTCCATTGCACAAATGCATCACAAGCTGTCCATTCACCTGCTAAGGTGAATGGCTTTTCACCTTTCTTAGTAATGTTTTATAATATTTGAAAGAGTGTTGCCTTTTTCCTAATATCCAAAGTAAAAAATTCAGTCTTTCATCAAGTATGACTTAAGTGTATTTTTACTAATTTATCAGTTTTATCAAGTTTCCTATTATTTCTAGTTTGCTGAGAATTGAATTTAAGTATTTCCTTTCTGTCTCTATTTCAACGATTATATTTCCTTGTTTTGTTTGTTATTATGGCGAATTCCATTAATACAGTTTGGATGTGTGTTCTGTCCAAATCTCATGTTAAAATGTGATCCCCAATGTTGGAGGTGGGGTCTAGTTGGAGGTATTGGATCATGGGGGTGGATCCCTCATGAATGGCTTAGTGCCATCCTCTTAGTGAAGAGTGAGTTCTTACTCAGTTTGCATAGGATTTGATTGTTTACAAGAGCTTGGGTTTTCCTCCTTCACTCTGTTCCTCCTGCTCTCATCAGTCATGTGACACACCTGCTCCTTGTTCACCTATCACCAGAGTTGGAAGCTTTCTGAGACCTTTACCAGGAGCAGAGGCTGACTCCATGCCTCCTGTGTAGCCTACACAACTAGGAGCCAAAATAAACCTCTTCTCTATAAATTACCCACCCTCAGGTATTTCTTTATAGTAACAAAAACTGAGACACACACACTCTGATTTATTGTCTAATGTTAAAATAACTTTGAATTTCTGTTATAAAACCTTCTTGGTTATGATGGATTATTCTTTCACATATTTTAACACAATTTCATTGAGTTTTGCTTTGCCTTTTCACACAGTTTTCTATCACCTTTGAGCATATCTTGTAATTTTTTGTTGAATGCCAGACATAGTGAATTCAATATAAATGGAGGTAATTAGACACTTAGTTTCAGGCTTTTTTGTTAATCTGGTTAGATGTTATATCTTCCTAATGGATTGATTATTTTATCACTATAAAATGTTCCTTATTATCTCTGGTAACATTTGTTGTTTTGAAGTCTCTTTTGTCCGATATTATTATAGCTACTCCACCTTTTTACTTTTACTTTTACTTTCAATCTACTTGTATCTTTGAATACTAAGTATGTCAGCTACAGATGGCATGCAATTGAATCTTGTGTTTTAGTTCAGTCTGACAATCTCTGGCTTTTCATTGGATTATTTAATCAATTTACATTTCATGTCACTATTGATATATTTGAATTTACATATGCTACATATTCATTTTCTGTTTTCTATATGTCTCATGGCTTTTTTCCTGTATTTCTTCTTAAATGCTTTCTTTTGCATCATTTCCTAAGGTAGAATTTTAGCAACAATTAATATTTTTTACTATTTTTGAGTTATTAGTGGTTGTTCTAGGATTTACCATATACATCTTAACTTATCAGATAAAGCTTTAGAGTTACACTAACTTAATTCTAGTATGATATAAAACATTATTCCATAGATTTCCATTCCCTTTCCTCCCTTTTGTGATATTACTGTTATGCATATTACATTTACAGATTTTAAAAAATCAATGATTCATTGTTATAATTGTGACTTTATATATTTTATGTGTTTTAAAGAAGCTGAGAGAAAGAAAGTGCATATTGATAGATTTTTGTTGTTAATCTTCTATTTATAATTTAATGTATCTTTATTTCTGTGGATTTAAGTTTTCATTTTGAGTATGTACTTTTGTTAGTTTTAAAATAATACATTTCCGGCCGGGTGCGGTGGCTCAAGCCTGTAATCCCAGCACTTTGGGAGGCCGAGACGGGCGGATCACGAGGTCAGGAGATCGAGACCATCCTGGCTAACACGGTGAAACCCCGTCTCTACTAAAAAATACAAAAAACTAGCCGGGCGAGGTGGCAGGCACCTGTAGTCCCAGCTACTCGGGAGGCTGAGGCAGGAGAATGGCGTGAACCAGGGAGGCGGAGCTTTGCAGTGAGCTGAGGTCCGGCCACTGCACTCCAGCCCGGGCCACAGAGTGAGACTCCGTCTCAAAAAAAAATAAATAAATAAAAATAATACATTTCCATTTTTAGGGAAGTTTTAGGTTCACAGCAAAATTGAGCTAAGAATGCAGAGTTCTCATACACTTCATGTCTATACACATGTACAATATTCTCCACTATTAACATCTCATAACAGAGTGGTACCTTTTTAACAGTTGAGGAACCTACATTTACATATCACTGTTACCTAAAGTTTCTAGTTTTTGCTTACTTTAGAGTTACTTTTTGTGTTGTACATTTTATAGATTTGGACAAATGTATACTGACATGTATTGAGCATTGCAGTATCATAAATAATAGTTTTCTTGCTCTAAAAATCCTCTGTTTTCCTATGTTCTTTCCTCTCCACTAATTTCCAGCAACCACTGATCTTTTTTTCTTTCTACTAAATCCATAGCTTTACCTTTTCCAGAATGTCATATGTTTGGAATAATATAGTAGGTAGCCTTTTTTGGATTGGCTTAGGCTTTGCTTTTACTTAGCAATATGCAATTAAGTTTTCTCCATGTCTTTATATGGCTAGATGGCTAATTTCTTCTTACAGCTGAATAACATTCTGTTGTCCAGATGGACCACTGTTTATCTGTTCACCTAGTCAAAGACATCTTGGTGTCTCTAAATTCTGGTAATTAAGAATACATCTGCTGTAAATATCCAGGTAGAGGTTTTTGTGTGGACACAAGTTTTCACTCCTTTGGGTAAATAACAAGAGGCATGATTGCTAGATTGTATGGTAGTAGGGGGTTTGCTTTTGTAAGAAAGCTGCCAAACTATCTTCAAAAATGGCTGTAGTAGTTTTCACTCCCACTAAACATGTGAGAATTCTTGTTGTTCCCCATCCTTAACAGTATTTGATGTTGTCAATGTTCTGTCCATTCTAACAGATGTGGAGCAATATCTCATTGTTTAAATTTACAGTTCTCTAATGACATATATGTTGAACATTTTTTCGTATGCTCACTTGTCATCCATAATTTTCTGTGGCGTGGTGTCTTTCAGTTCTTTCGCCCAATTTTCAATCAGGTTGTTTTCTCATTGCATGTTAAGAGTTCTCTGTGTATTTTGAACGATGACCTTTCATCAGATGTGTCTTTTGCAATTCTTTATTTCTCCCAGAGTGGCTGGACTACAATTTAGATGTATCTTCAATTAATCTATCAATCCTTTGCCAACTTTCTTTCACCACAACTTTTACTGTGGCAATATTCTTAGGTTTGAACTTCTTCATACTCCATTGCAAGTGAAGTCAGTTCCTGTGAGACATATTTGGAACTCTCTGGGTCCCTTCACCTTCTCCCATCCAGTAAAATCTCTGAGCCACAGCTTTAGTGCTATACATGGGGACAGTGGTGAAACCGGAGAGTTCCCTTATTCCCCTCGCAGGACATCAACAGGGGTGCGGCTCACTAGTTCCATTAGGCTGCAACTCAAACCTGCAGAAGGGCAGGTGCAGAAGCCTGTGTGAGCACTTTTAGGCTCCAGCCCCATGGCACTATCTAGGGTTGTCTGCAACTCCCAAAGCCCTAGTGGGCATGCGTTACAAAGCTCTTTCAGATTTGCTATCTGCAGATGGCTTGTGTGTCAATGGGAGGGGCCAGTGTGACAGCCTTCTGTATCCCGAACTCTTGCACAGGGTCCCAAAATAATTCGATCACACTCCACCCGGAAGGATGAGTGCAAGGTTTTATTGAGCGGTGGAGGTGGCTCTCAGTGAAATGAATGGGGAACTAGAGGCGGGGATGGAGTGGGAACGTGGTCTTTTCCTGGAGTCTGGCTGCCCAGCGGCGGGACTCCTCTCCAACCGCCCCCTTGACCGAACTCCCCTCGGCATCCAGAAGTCCCTCCTTTTCTCTCTTTCTCTGCCGTGTTGTTCCACCGTCGCTGGTCTGCTGGTCCACTGTTCTGCTGGTCTGCTGGTCTCGACGTTCAGTCGCTTATATATGTTCCCACTAAGGTCTCGGGTTTATACGGGCACAGAATGAGGGGAATGGCAAGCCAGGGTCGTCTTGGAAAATCCAACATTTTGGCACCAAAACAGGAGTGCCTGTTCTCACTTAGGTCTGCAGGCAGAGGCCCGAGGGAGGAGCCTTCGCCAAGGACCCAGCACTTCTCTACACAGTGCTTACCTGCCTCCCTCCCTTGTTAGTTGCATACTTAACTCTAAGTGAAAAGCCTTTAGAAGCTAAGCACTTGATGGAGATGGGGAATGATTAGGGTTTTTTTTTGGCCTACCTTTCTTGGTATGGAATCCCTGCTTCATGAGTTGGGGCACGACTATTCTCACAGCACTGCATCTAAGGTAAGCCTCTACTGTATGAGTAGGGGCCAGGCAGAGAGGAAGGAACTCTCATGTCTTAACCATAATTACCCAGAACATAGCATTAGCAATTGATAGAGGGGCTTATGCTTGTTATCTGCCCCTTCCAGAAAGATAGCCGTTTGACTGGGAGCTTAGGAGAAAAAGCCCCCAGTATTTTTCGCTGTACCAAACTAGAGTGGAATTTTAATCTCATTGAGCTGGAAGTGGGAAAAGAAGACATGGGTCATGGTTCAAATAACACAGATTCTCAGAGTTCTTTGCAAATTTTAATGGATGTTCTTGAATAAATATTTATTTGATTTATGTTTTTATAACTATTTTGAGTTTCTAAATGGTTTTATGTTTTTAATTGTCATCAGTTTCACTGTTCAGTTGGTCCACAGAGTTCCTCACACTGTCGTGGAGAAAGTAAAACTCCTGCTAACTCCTTTTAATTGTATTTTACCAAAGAACTGGTCTGTGACATGGAAGGAAAAGACAAGACTGTGGCAATACTTTAGGAAGCATTGCATGAGAAAGTTCCTTAATCTTTAGATAACACTTTAACGTTGTGTCTGCAAACAAAATTATTTTGAAATGTGTGATTGAATTAGCTACACCAATCAAAGAAAGGGTCATTGGGATCAGACAACCTTCTCTGACTTAAAAAATAAAATCTGTTCAGTCAAAATTCCTAGAAGATTATGCTGATAAAAACACAGCTATAATGAATTATTTTCAACTATTAAAAAGATGGAAGGAAACAGAACCAGACATGATAGATAATCTGGGTTTTAGTCTTGATTATTTCTCTAACTGAATGTATGACTATAGAGAAAACAATCACATTTTTGTTCTTCATTTATTCATTTGTAAAGTAAAGGAATGGAACACTCTTACAGGCCAGATTTGGATCCTCCTTATGTGGATTCTATTTACTGTACTAACTTCAAACACCATCTCCTTCTGGTGGATTTTATGTACCTTGCATAGATATGAAGTAGTGTTTGGTGAATACTTCTGGAATATTACTTACTTCTTTATATCAAAATTATCTGTTTACTAGACTCTTTCCCTCATGAACTATCATCTTATAAAAGTTGGGATTATCTTCCCTGAAAAAGTTAAAGAATATGTTTTATATAGGAGACACTCAACTCTATTAATTCAAAAATTTAAATTAACTGATTTTTTTTGCCAACTTTATTCACATTTTCTAAAGCCTGTTTCTTATTATGATTTGATATATTTTAGAAATACTTCTGTCTCATAATGATTCACCTTTTTAACATCTTTAAAAATTAAATAGCTTTAATCTTTGACCTTTGTCTTTTTGGCTACCCTTTCTTTCAATTTTTCCTAAGACATGCAGCTATACTTTTCAACTAAGAATTACTATTCAGCCGTGCAGTGCATAGATGGCATATTTTCCCAACTTTCCGGTAAATGGTTAGAAAGGACAAATACAGAAAGTTCAGAGAAACAGGTCAGGAGGTTATTCAGCTAAGATTGCAAGCAGAAGTATTTTGTTAGTATGTCACTATTTTATAGCAGCTCCAAAAACAGAATTTAATCTTTGCAGGTCAGGATGCTAAACTTACATATTAAGCTATAAGTTGATTAGATAATCTTTTATCAATTTTCACCCAAACCTAAAAAAATATATATTTTTTAAAATCTATCCTGCTAAATTCTATAATGCACATTGAATGAATAAAAAGTGTTTTTGCGGCCTGGCGTGGTGGCTCATGCCTGTAATCCCAGCACTTTGGGAGGCTGAGGCAGGCAGATCACAAGGTCAGGAGATGTAGGCCATCCTGGCTAACATGGTGAAACGCTGTCTCTACTAAAAATACAAAAAAATTAGCCGGGCGTGGTGGCGGGTGCCTATAGTCCCAGCTACTTGGGCGGCTGAGGCAGGAGAATGGCATGAATCCCGGAGGCTCAGCTTCCAGGGAGCCTAGATCACGCCACTGCCCTCCAGCCTGGGCGGCAGAGCCAGACTCCATCTCAAAAAAAAAAAAAAGAAAAAGGAAAAAAAACTGTTTTCCACAGTTGGTAGTTTTTAGCACATTGCTTTTAAAAATATCTAGACAAAATTATTTTATTTATGCTTTTGTACATAAATATATTCATCTTTCTTTGTGTTGGATTGGATAAACAACTGTCTCCTCAGTGTCTTTTCTTCTTTCCCACAATTAAGAAAAGTCCATTGGCCCAAATTCGTGTGAGAGGTAGTAGTAACCAGACATTGGAGATAGTTGCGTTTTTTTCCATTTGTTTATTTCAATAAAAGGACACCAGTCCTCCTGCATTGTTTCCTCGTTGTTAACAATAAAAACCTGACCTCTTCAGGTTCTTCAGAGAAAACACTTTAGTGACCAACTCTTCTCAAAAGTAAAAATTTCATATTATGGGAATAATTGCTCAAAAGAGTTTATATTTTATCTTATAATTACAGAATTGAAAATCGAAAACTATGACTTTCTTCCGTTGTAGGATGCATTTAATGAAAAGATATTTAAAAGTTATATAGTAACTTACTTTGTGATAATTAAATAAAAATTGCTCTTTTTGTTATACTTATTCTACCATGTTCATTCTTTGCTATTCATGAGGTACTGGAAAAAGATCATTCAGTTCCAATAGAAGACGACTTTCTTCTGAGCACTATGTGTTTTTGTTCATCCTAGTGACTATGAGAATCTTATATAGTAATTATGTTTGATTTTCTATTTAGGAAGCAAGCCAAATTTGTGACACACTTCTAACCAATTATATGAGTTTAGATACTTCACAAGACTTTATATTTTTCTTCTGAAGATAACCACATGTTTCTTATTTAATATATTTACATTTATGCATTTTACTATTTTTTAGTTATTTGACTGAGATGTTTATCAGAAGTTTATTGACAACTGTAATATTGCTTCAAGTATCTAGAGAATATCATTCTCAGAAATTCAAAGTAGTGGTCAGAAGATTGCTTGCAGGAGATTCAGAAAAGCAGGAGACTGACAAAGGGGCCCTAAATTCAAGTTTTCCACACATCATTAAAAAGCCTTATTAATCAACAAGCTGATATGGAGAAGAAAGAAAGTTTCTACTCTTCAATTAGCTTGATAAGAAAGACAGTTTGGCTATATTCACACTGACTGGATTTGGAGTTTAGCTCTGCCACTCACGAGCTGTGAAATAGTTGGCAAGTCAACCAAACTTTCTGTATCTCAATTTTTAGTTCTATAAAATTAAAAAAATAGTGAGACTAAAACCTACCTCAAAATGTTTCTGTGTGTGTAACCACTCTCCTACACACTCAAAATGTTGAATAGAGCTTGGTGGGGGGTGACTACTAAGTGAATGTTAGCTTTTTAATATCATTGGTTAAAGGATATATGAAATAATTAAAGAACTATGTAATTTTGCAGCATGCAAATTCCTGTTGAATTGGTGTTGCAAAATACATATGTGTGCATGTGTATTTATACATGTTTAAACATATGTATATATATCATTGCTATCCTATGATAGCAAGACATCTTTAGAATATGTGAAATTATTATTTCAACTTGAACTAAGAAAAAAGTTGGACAAAAGCAACTTTTTTCTATCATCTTAACATTTACAAATTTAGAACAGATATATTACATATTAGTTCACGTAGAAATTAATAAAAAGGAATGTGAAAGAATTTTAAATATTTGACTAGAAATATTATATTTTAGCTATACTCTTGCTTTCTGTTTTCATAAATACGTTAGTGAATCCTTAGGTGAATAGACCAAGGTTGATTATTACTTTTGTTTCAGTTATCTTTGAACAAGATGTAACATACTAAATCATCACATAATGTGTATTATATAAATGATATTTTTGGTTATAGTTCAAGTTATAATAGTGGTTACATCAGCTGGCTTTGAGTTTATTACAATGTCTCCTTCTTCCAAGTTTATTAGAAAAAAAATTTATGTTTGCAGCATTAGCAACCAGTAGCAATCACAATGTAGTAGCAATCACAGTGACTGTTTATGACCACATGATTTGGTTCTCAGCATGTTAATGATTCCTTAAAGAAAGAAAACCAATTTGAATATAATATGGGAACCACTTATCATAAAATCCAGTAGTGAAACACCATGAAGTTTAATCCATTTTTAATTTTATGTATTTTATGCTATAATTTCTAAGAGACTTGATTAGATTCAAGGGGAAAAAATATGACTAAAATAAAAATAATGACTCACATTGAATAATTTTCCTTCCTCCAAATAAGCTATGATAATTGAAAATTGTGACTTTAGGGGTTAGGTTTAACTATCTTTAAAATGATCTTTTCATTGTTGACTAACTATTCAAATGAGCTCTGATTTGAAACAGTCATCCTTTTTAAAGGCCTTTGACAAATATTACTAGGTGCCCTGTACCCACATTTCCAGTTCCATTATTTGCGTCTATGAGTTGGCTGTCAGAATGAAGTGCGGAATTAGACTGGTCTTTTTGAGGCCATTCTGCCTTGAACAAAAGATTATAATCAAATCCCTTTGTGTCTGATTTACACAAGTAACATCTCTGGACTTTGTAAGGTGTTACTATTCCCAGTTTCTGAAAATTAAAGCAACCTTTTCAGCCTCTTTTACCAGAACAAAATACATTTACTAAATGTTAAAAAAAAAAAAAAAAAAGGAATGTGAGACCAAAGAGGTGCCAGTTTATGGATTCATTAAGGCTGGGTATGCACTCTGAGGCAGTGCTGCTTTTGCTAAATGAGCTGTATTCCACTGTGGAGAGTCCCTTTCTGTGAGCAAGCTGACAGCTGGCTCAGTTCTGCTTCGACACATAGCTGCCCAGGAGTCCAGCTGGTTGTTTCTGGGGATGTGGTCAACAGGAGGACTGATGAGATTTCAGTTAATCAAATTTCACACAAGCCAGTAAGTTTAATTCTGCAACTCCTAAGCAAAATCCTGCCAAGTCCACTTTATGTGAGTTTTGAGCTATGAACTTAAAAACCTGCTGTGGCTTCTCTCTTAGGCAAAGGTTTTCTAGTGGTAAGGCCTTATGGAAAGGGTGCCTGTGTTTCTGGTTTTTCAAACACTGGGGAACATACGAGAAGTGAAGTAGTGTCAAGGGAGAAATGTAATGCTGACTTCAATAAATCAAGAGGCTTCTCATCATAAGCAAAAACTATCAAGATGACTCAGTACAGATCAACCTAGCTGATAATGAGATGGTTCTCTCTTTCATTTACCTATACGTTAAGGGAAAGTCAATTGACTTCCTGGATATAGAAAGTCTACCTTCACAGTGGAGTAGTCAGTAAGAGCAGAATATAACTGCTCTTATATTCTGAGCAGTTATATTCTGCTCTTACTGACTCTAGTACGTTGCCCCTCCAATCCATCTTCCACATTTCTGTCAGAATGATTTTTTCTAAACGTTCATTTAAGAAAGGAAGTCCTCTCTGACTTCAAACTATTAGATGGTTTATTTTGCTCCAGTTTTCCTAAGACTGACTTTCAATATATTCACAACTAGATCTATTTAATTTTCCCAGTTTAATCTTCATAACTTACATCTCATTTCCAAACAAAACACTCAAATTTCTAATCAGCATGTAAGTCTTAATTTTCTACAGCCTGAATTGGTTACTTCTTCATTTATGCAACTTTATACAATTATTACATTTAAACATGATTATTCATTTATTTGCAGAGTGACTCCTATTATCCTGGATTTCCTGGAGTAAAGAGACTACTTGAGAGACAGTTTTTTAGTCATTTATCAATATTACCTTGAACAAATGCAAAAATATTGTTGTTACTTGCTTTATATCCATTGAATACATAAGTTAAACGTAAATTTCAATAAGAGAAAATTTTGACAGCAGGCCATAAGTATTGATCGTTCATTTTCTCAATTAGATTCTTTTATAACATGATCAATCAGAAAAATATTATGCAGACAACTTACAATGTTTGGCATGCATCTCCAAACATTTGAGGCTGATAGTCAGTATTATGTAACTTCACACAGAAATTACCCTTTATTTTTAATGTCAGAAGGAGAACATTCAGTTGGAAATATCAGGGGACTGACCACTATAAATCTTATGCTATTATTTTATAAACCACAATCTCTTTTATGAGTGAGTTTGTACTAATGGCTTTAGCAATCCATTATTCACACATTTTAAAATATGTTAATTTAGAAGCTATGTTTCCTACAACTTGAAACACCACTTGTATTTGGTATTTTAAGTTAGCAAAATATTAGTAATAGATAAATGTATTTTAATTAACCAAAGAAAATGTAACACATAGTATTTCACGGTGATGAATAGAAGACTAGATATGTTGACACAATATTAACACATCATAACTTAATGAAAAGTAGATATCATCTCAACCATGGCTCTATATGTGCCATTATGCTTCATTTAGGCATATATTTGGAAAATGATCACTCTAGTACACATACATAGTGCATTATTATTTGATGTTGTAAAAAGATATAATTATCTTTGGATCTATTTTCAGAAATTTGGCAGTGTGATAGATTAATTGAAATGCCTGCCTTCCTTCCTTCCTTCCTTCCTTCCTTCCTTCCTTCCTTCCTTCCTTCCTTCCTTCCTCTCTTTCTCTTTCATTCATTCTTTCTTTCTTTGTTCATTCTTTTCTTTTCATTTTTTAAGTTTTTTTTTTTTTTCTTGCTTGTGGATATCCAATTGCTCCAACATCATTTGCTACTATCTTTTCTCTACTCAATTGCTTTTGAGACATTGTGAAAAACAGATTGCACATATTTTTTAATAAATCTAAATCTTGGTTTGCTATTCTGTTCCACTGGCCTATGGTTCTCTCTCTCCCTCAATATCAAAAAGGCTTGATTATTGTTGCTATATAAAAAATCTTAAATTTGGGTAAACTGATTTCTCTCATTTTATTCTTCTTTTAAATTCTATGCTGGATATTTTAGTTACTTGTCTTTTCATACATATTTTATAATAGTCTCTATATTTCTAAAAGTAGATGAATGTTTGATAGGACTGTATTCAGCCTGTATATTAATTTGTAGAAAATTAATATCTTCACTGAGTTTTCCAACTTATAAACATGGTATGTTTTCCCATTTATTTGTACTTTATTTATTTCTTTCATCAATGTTATGTAGTTTTTAGTATACAAGTCCTTCAATAGCTTGTTAGATTTATGCCCATTTCATTCCCTTAGTGATTATAAAAGGTTTAGTACTTTTAAATTTGGTACCCGTTTTTCTGCTAATATCTAGAAAAACAATGTTTTTCTTTATCTTGTATTGTGTGATGTGCTGAACTCATGTTTCATTTTTAGGAGGTATTTGTAGATTCCTTAATACTTTCTGCATAGATAATCATGTCATCTGCAAATAGGGGCAATTTTGTTTCTTCATTTCTATATGTATTCTATTTTCTTTATTGCTTTATTGCGCTGGCTAGAGATTCCAATAGTAGTATATTGAATACTAGCAGTGAGATAGCAAATATCTTTGCCTTGTTCATGATCTTAGGGGAATGCAGTCAGTCTTTTAGCATTATAATTTCCTTAGTCCATTTTGTGTTACTCTAACAGAATATCTAAGGCTGGGCAATTTATAAAGAAAAAAGGTTTATTTAGTTCTGCAGGCTCAGAAGTACAAGAAGCATGGTGCCATTGTTTGTTTGGCTTTGGGTGAGGGCATCATGCTGCTTTCATTCATTGTGGAAAGCCATAAAGGTGTGGGTGTGTGCAAAGAGATCATATGGCAAGGAAGGAAACAAGAGAAATTGAGGAAGCAAGACCCTTTTAACAACCCGCTCTCTTGGGAATGAACCTATTCCCAAGACAGTGACTATCTGCTCACCCCTGTAGGAGAGCATTAATACTCATGAGGGATCTGCTCCATGATTAAAAGACCTCCTTTGAGGCCCCATCCTTCAAAACTACCACATTCAGGCTCAGATTAAAAAATGAGGCTTGGTAGGGACAAACCACATACAAAGCACAGCAATAATATTAGTTTTTATTTTTTAATTGTATTCTCTATAAAGTTGAGGATGGCCTTTGCTATTCTTGTTGTTTTTAGAATATTTACCCTGTATGGATATTGAATTCTTGAGAATGGTTTATCTGCATCAATTCAAAATATCATTTTTTTCTTTAGCTTGTTCAAATAATAAACTACGTTAATTTTTTTCTAATATTGAGCAAACCTTGCATCCCTGGAATACACCCCAATTGGTCATTGCTAGAGTTTGAATGTGTTCCCCAAAATTCAGGCATTAGAATCTTAATCCCCAATGCAATGGTATTAAATGGTGGAAACTTATAAAAGATGAGTAGCTTATGAGGGCTCTGCACTCATTAATGAATTAATGTTATTGTAAGACTGACTTTGTTGTAAAAGTGAATTTGACAAACACTTGCCTCCATGCTTTTTTGCCCTTACATATTTTATCATGGGAAGATGCAGCAAGAAGTCCCTCACAGAATGTACTCCTAGATCTTGGACTTCCCAGACTTTAGAACTATGAGCCAAATACTGTTTATTACAAATTACTTATTCTCAGGTATTATTTTATAGTGGCATAAAATCATAAAATGGGCAGATACATTTATGGTGTATAATCCTTTTTATATGTTGCTGAATTCTATATGCTAATAATTTTTAAAGATTTAAAAAATCTATATTCATGACAAATATTTTTCTGTTGTTTTTCTTTTCTTTTTTTCTATCTTTGTATTGCTTCTGTCTGGTTTGCATGTCAGGGTAATACTATATAAAATAAATTTGAGAATATTATTTCATCTTTCTTTTTTGGGAAAATACTGTTTAGAATTGTTATTAAATCTTTAAACATTAGGTACAATTTTCTAAAGGAATAATTTCAGCCTGGAGAGGTCTTGAGTGTATTTTCACTTTTAAGAAATTAAATGTTCTTAGAAAATATAGTGCTATTAAAATAACCTCTTTAATATTGGGTAAGTTGTGACTGTGTTTCTTATTGAATTAATATATTTCATCTCAGTTGTCAGATTTATGAGTAGTTCTCCCTAATTAGCATTTTAATGTCGGTAGGGTCTATAGTGATACCTTCTGTTTCATTCTTGTTACTGGTGATTGGTGTCTTGTCTCTTTTTTTTTGTTTGTTATTCTTGTTAAAGATTTTACATTTTTATTGACAACATTTTTAATCTTTTCAATAAATCCGCTCTTTGTTTCACTGATTTTCTCTGTTGTTTCTGTTTTACCTTTTATTTATTTCTGATCTTATTTCTTTTCTTCTGCTTGTTTGAGTTGGTTTTACTCTTCTTTTGCTCGATTCTTGAAGCTCAGATTACTGACTGACTTCATTTATTTTTCTTATGCATAAAGTTAAGACTAAACTTCTCAGCAGTGCTTTGGCTGTATCTTACATATTATGATGTGCTATATTTTCATTTTCACATTTATTTCCATTCAGTAGTTTTTATTTTAAAATGTTTATTCACTCTTCTTTTATTTATTTATTTATTTAGTTAGTTAGTTTTTAATTTTTTTAATTTTTTTTTTTGAGCTGGAGTCTTGCTCTGTCGCCCAGGCTGGAGTGCAGTGGCCCGATCTCGGCTCACTGCAAGCTCCACCTCACAGGTTCACGCCATTCTCCTGCCGCAGCCTCCCGAGTAGCTGGGACTACAGACGCCGGCCACCACGCCCAGCTAATTTTTTGTATTTTCAGTACAGACGGGGTCTCACCGTGTTAGTCAGGATGGTCTCGATCTCCTGACCTCGTGATCCACCCGTCTCGGCCTCCCAAAGTGCTGGGATTACAGGTGTAAGCCACCACGCCCAGCTATTCACTCTTCTTTTTATCTTTTATTTCTTTGCTGAGACTTTATATTTCTTTATTAGGCTTTTTATTTTTTATGTTTCAAGAATTTTAATAACTGTTTATTGAAACATTTTTATCATGGCTGGTTTAAATTCTTTCTCAGGTAATTACAATATCTCCAACACCTTGAGGTTGAATCTATTGATTTTTATATATATATATTCAGTTTCAGAGATTCCTGGGTTTTGGTATGTTAGATGATTTCCAATTGAAATCTGTACATATTTGCTATTGTGTTGTGAGATCCTGGATCTTATTTAAACCTAATGTTTTAACTGGAATTTTTTTGTAACATTGGCCTCGCAGGAAAAAAAGAGGCTCTGCCTCATTATTGCCATATGGCATTACAAGTCCAAGGTCCCCATTTGGCTTCCACTGATAACAGAGGTGGGAGCTTCTCATTATGTCTTGGTGGAAGTGAAAATTCTGGCTGGCCACATCTCTTGAATAACACCATGATGGGCTAGCGTTATTACCACTGGGCTGAGGTAAAATACCTAATTCTCTTTTGCCAACACTACATGGATGGGGAGAAATGACACGTTGATCCTGGGTGTATATGAAAGTCCAGGATTCCTACATGATTAACTGATACCAAATTAAGAGAGAGTTGCTTCAGTGGCCACTGAGGAAAAAAGTCTCAACTCCCTACTTGGCCTTTTCTGATAAGAGTCTCGGAAGTATTGGGAAAGTTTGATAAAGCCTTGCTAGTTTGGATGTCTAGTCTCCCCACATAGCCTTTTTCTGGAGTTGCTGAGGATGGAAGCACAGGTTTCTCCCCAACCCCCAACCCTGTGATTAGCTGAAGTAGAATGGCTGTTGTTTAAAAGGTTTCTGTCTTGTTAGCTGCTCCTTTTCCTCTCTTTTTGCTTCTGAAAGCAGATAGTTAGGGAGAATTTTGTGTCTGCATCCTCAGTTACAAGTCTGGAATATAGAAGGAAAACAGAAAACCCAGTGAATTCACCCCTCTCATTTCATTGAGGTCTCAAAGTCCATAGTTGATTTTTATTCTCCTCCTTTTAGGGTTTTCTTACGTTTATGTTCTCTTTTCTTTTCTTTTCTTTTCTTTTCTTTCTTTTCTTTTCTTGTGTTCTTTTTGACAGAATCTCGCTCTGTAGCCCAGGTTGAAGTGCAGTGGCGTGATCTCGGCTCACTGCAACCTCCACCTCCCGGGTCCCAGTTCAAGCAATTCTCCTGCCTCAGTCCTCCTGAGTAGCTGGGATTAAAGGCATGCGCCACCATGCCCAGCTAATTTTTGTATTTTTAGTAGAGATGGGGTTTCACCATGTTGGCCAGGATAGTCTTGAACTCCTGACCTCATGATCTGCCTGCCTCAGCCTCCCAAAATGCCAGGATTACAGGCGTGAGCCACCATTCCTGGCCTTCTGATTATGTTGTATGTCCATGGGATTTAGTTGTATTTAGCATGAAAAATAGGGAAAGTAGATCTATTCCATTTTACCAGAGTCATAAGCCTTTAAGTTAACTTTTAATAAATATAAAATCAGGCATATATATTTATTAATTTTTAATAAATATAAAATTGGAGAAAGTATTATTCATTTTCCCCCAGTTTGTTTGTTTGTTTATTTTGTTTTGTTTTTCTCTTGACAGAGCCTAGTTCTGTCGCCAAGCTGGAGTGCAGTGGTGGGATCCCGGCTTACTGCAACCTCTGCCTCCCGGGTTCAAGCGATTCTCCTGCCTCAGCCTCAGCCTCCCGAGTAGCTTGGACTACAGGCGTGCACCACCACGGCAGCTAATTTTTGTATTTTTAGTAGAGACGGGGTTTCACCATGTTGGCCAGTATGGTCTTGATCCCCTGACCTCCTGATCCACTCACCTTGGCCTCCCAAAGTGCTGGGATGACAGGCATGAGCCACTGTGCCAGGTCTTTCGCCCAATATTAATACTTTAATTTTTCTTCACTTGTCCTATTGCAGTTATCTAATGTCCAATACAGTGTTGAGTTGAAGGGGTGGTACAATGCATCCTTCCATTTTTTGATGAACTTAAAGTCAAAATATGAGCTTTTCACATTTGAGTACACTGTTAGTGGTACTATTTTAATAGAATCCTTTAATTGAGTTGAGGATGCTGTCTTCTATGTTTAGTTTGTTGACAAATTTTATGATAAATGACTGAGCAAATATTTGAATTTAATACTCAAACAGTATTTCTCTATATAATAAAAAATCATAAACATTTCCTCCATTTTTAATATAGTACAATGAATTACATGGACTGATTTTGTTTATTAAAACAATTACACTTTTCTTCAATAAAATATACTTTGTTATGAAGTATGATGATTTTATATACTATTGGAATCTTCCTGCCAAAAATGGTGAAATATGTTTGCTCCATTAAGTTTATGTGTAAAATAGATATGTAGCCTCTTTTCTTGTAATTTCTTTTGTCTGGTTTGGACATAGGTTAATACTGACTTCACAAAACCAATCAGGAGTTCTTTCCTCCCCCTTGATTTTCAGAAGAGTTTTGTTAGTTTCGTAACTATTTCTAATGTTTAAGAAGATTGTTCAGTGAAATAATCTGGGTCTAGGGTATTGTTGTATGGTAATAATAATAAATACAAAATTAATTTCTTATGTTAATATAGGAACATTCAGATTCTTTCTTTTTGTTGAATGTCCTTTTGAAATTTGAGTTTTTCAAAAAAATCTGTTAATTTTATTTAGTTTGTCAGACTCATTAAGTTGTCCATAATATTTGTTTATGATCCATCCAAAAAATATAGAATTCATAGTGATGTCTGCATTTTCAATTTTAATATTGTTCTTCATATCTGCTCTCTCTCTCTCTCTGACTCTCTCTCCTTGATAAATCTAGCTTATCATTTTAATAAAAGAACCAGGTTAGAATTTTATTAATTTGTTCCATTTCTATTTTATAGATTTTTCTTCCTATCTTTATAATTCATTTTGTTTATTTATTTATTTATTATTTTGATGGAGTTTTGCTGTTGTTGCTCAGACTGGAGTGCAATGGTGTGATCTCGGCTCACTGCAACCTTCACCTTGTGAGGCCAAGTGATTCTCCTGCCTCAGCCTCCTTAGTAGCTGGGATTACAGGCGAGTGACAGCAAGCCTGGCTAATTTTGTATTTTTAGTAGAGATAGGATTTCAACATGTTGTCCAGGCTTTTTATTTTTTTTTAAGATTTCATTTTCTTTTCCTTTCATATTGCTTTGAAGTGGGACATTAGAACGTAAATATTAGTCTTTCTGTATTTCTAGTAAACATTTGGGCTATACATTTCCTTTTCAGGATTACTTTAGCTACATTCCACTAACTTTGATATAAAGTTAGTTCTCCATATCTGTGGGTTCATCTATAGATTCAGGCATCCAGTGATCAAAAATATTTTTTAAAGAAAACAGGGATGGTTATGTCTGTACTGAATATGTACACACTTTTTTTCCTTGACATTCTTCCCTAACCTATACTCTATGACAACTATTTACATAGCATTTGCATTGTATAAGGCATTAGAAGTAGTCTAGAGATTATTAAAAGTGTGCAGGAGGATGTGTGTAGGTTATATGCAATTATGACACCATTTTATATGAAACTTGAGCATCTGTGGGTTTTGGTATTTGTGGGGGTCCTGGAGCCAATCCCTCATGAACACTGAGGAATGAATGTATTACATTCTCATTACCATTTATTCGAAGCTATTTTTTCTAATTGCCTTTGTGATTTCCTCTTTGAAATATCAGTTATTTAGAATTTTAAATATTTTATTATTGATATTGATTTATTACTTAATTTTATTGTGGCCTAAGTACATAATTGACATAATATCCAACTTTTAAAGTTTATTGAGGCTCATTTTATAACCCAGTGTGTGGCCAATCTGGTAAATGTATCAAGTATATTTGGAAATAATGTGTACTCTGCCATTGCTGTATATAGAGTTTTATGAAACAATCTTAAGTCAAGGTGGTTGATAAAGTTTTCATCTTATAATTCACTAGTAGAATTTTTAGAGTATTAGCATATACACCATGGAATACTATACAGCCATAGAAAAGAATGACATCATGTTCTTTGGAGGATCAAGGATACAGCTGGAGGTCATTATTCTTAGCAAACTAATGCAGGAACAGAAAACCAAATACTGCATGTTCTCTCTTATAAGTGGAAGCTAAATGATAGCACATGAATACATAGAGGGAAAAACACACAATGGGACCTTTCGAAGGGTGGAAGGTGGGAGGAGGGAGCAGATTAGAAAAAAATTACTCATGTGTAGTAGACTTAATACCTAGGTGATGAAATAATCTGTACAATAGACACTCATGAGACAAGTTTACCTATGTAACAAAGCTGCACTTGTACACATGAACTTAAAATAGAAGTAAAAACAAAAAAAAAAAGGTTTTCATGTACAGTTTTGGAAAGCTATATTTCTTACTTTAATTTTGTCAATTATATTCTATGTATTTTGAAGTTATGCTTTAAGTCACGAAAGATGATTTCTATTTTTCCCTGATAAATTGACTTCAAGATGATATTTATCTCTATCTCTGGTAATACCCATTGTCTTGCATGAGATCTATTTTATCAGACACTCCCAAACACTTACATTTACTGTATACATATTGTGTTTTTTTCTTTTTCTTTTTTTTTTTTTTTGAGACGGAGTCTCGCTCTGTCGCCCAGGCTGGAGTGCAGTGGCCGGATCTCAGCTCACTGCAAGCTCCGCCTCCCGGGTTCACGCCATTCTCCTGCCTCAGCCTCCTGAGTAGCTGGGACTACAGGCGCCGCCACCTCGCCCGGCTAGTTTTTTGTATTTTTAGTAGAGACGGGGTTTCACCGTGTTAGCCAGGATGGTCTCGATCTCCCGACCTCGTGATCCGCCCGTCTCGGCTTCCCAAAGTGCTGGGATTACAGGCTTGAGCCACCGCGCCCGGCCCATATTGTGTTTTTTTCATCCAATTAGTTTCAACCTATGTGCCCATTATACTTAAACCCATTACCTACATAAACAACATGTAGTTAGTTGTTTTTAAAATCCATTTTCACAGTTTCTGCCATTTAATTTATTTTTAATCTATCAATGTTTAATTAAATCATTGATATGCTTATATTTCCTTTACTGTCTTATTAATTATTTCCTACTAGTCTCTCTTATTTGTAGTCTCTGTTCTGACTTCACAATGCTTTTTAACATTTGCATTGTAATTACCTTTTAGTTTTCCTATTATCTTTGGAAATGTATATCTTTGCAGTTTTATAAAGTTTGTTTTAGGTATTTAATATTTATTTAACTTTTCAGAGTTCATTTATATTTAATTTTTATTAATTTGCATAAAATACAGAAATTGTATAATAATGTATACACATATTACCTACCTTTTATTTTATAGCTATAATATTATCTACATTCATTGTTACAACTCATAAGGCAATTTTATATTTTATTACAAATGTATTACATGCATTTGCATTAGTCCCTTTTCACATTGCCATAAAGATATACTACCTGAGACTAGATAGTTTATAAGCAAAAGAGTTTTAATTGACTCACAGTTATGCATGGCAGGAGAGGCCTCAGGAAACTTACAATCATGTTGGAAGGTGAAAGGGAAGCAAGAACCTTCTTCACAAGGTGGCGGGAGAGAGAGAGAGCTCAGTGGAAACTTCCACTGTTAAAACCATCAGATCTTGTGAGAACTCTCTCACTATCATGAGAAAAGCATTGGGGAAACCACCCCTGTGATCCAATCATCTCCCACTAAGTCTCTTCCTCAACAGGGATATGAGTGTTACAATTTAATATGAGATTTGGGTGGGAAGACAGAGCCAAGTTATACCATTCCCCAACTAGCCCTTCACAAATCTCGTGTCCTTTTCACATTTCAAAACCAATCATGTTTTTCCAACAGTTTCGCAAAATCTTAACTCATTCGAGTGATAATTCAAAAGTCCAAGTGCAAAGACTCAGTCTGAGACAAGGCAAGTCCCTTCCACCTATGAACCTACAAATTCAAAAGTAAGTTAGTTACTTCCTAGATACAATAGGGGTACAGTCAGTGAGTAAATGCTTCCATTCCAAAAGGGATAAATTGGCTAAAACAAAGGGGCCACAGGCCCCATGTAAGTCTGAAACCCAGCCAGGCAGTCATTCGATCTTAAAACTCCAAAATCTCATTTGAGTCCATGTCTGACATCCAAGGCATGCTGATGCAAGAGGTGGGCACTCAAAGACTTGCGCAGCTCCACCCCTGTGGCTTTGCCAGGTACTGCCCCCATGGCTGCTTTCATGGGCTGGTGTTGAGTGCCTGTGGCTTTTCCGGCTGCACAGTGCAAGCTGTTAGTGGATCTTCCTTTCTGGGGTCTGAAAGATGGCCCTCTTCTCACAGCATCACTAAGCAGTGCCAGTTCTCCAGTGGGGACTCTGTGAGAGGTCTCTGACTCCACATTTCCCCTATGCACTGCCCTAGCAGAAGTTGTCCGTGAGAGTTTTGCCCCTGCAGCAGACTTCTACATAGACATCCAGGCATTTCATACATCCTAGGTAGAGGTTCCCACAACTGAAGTCTTGTCTTCAGTGAATCTGAGGCCCAATACCACGTGGAAGCTAACAAGGCTTGCAGTTTGCACCCTCTGAAGCAAGAGCCCAAACTGTACATTGGTCGCCTTTAGCCACCGCTAGAGCTGGAGTGGGTGGGACTCAGAGCACCAAGTCTCAAAGTTGCATAGAGAAGTAGGGCCCATATTACCGTTAAAATATGCTTATATATTATTTGTGGTATAAGGTAATTAAATGTATAACAGTACAAAGAAAATAAAACTTTACTTGCTTACCTATATAGTTAATATTATGATATTCAATATCTTATTCTGAATAAATACATTTCTGTCATTACTTTCCTACAGCTTGAAGAATTTCCTTTAACTGATCTCGACTGTAGAATTTTCTTCCTTTTTTTTTTTACATCAAAGTGTCTTTATTTCACTATTATTTTTGATGAGTATTTATACTAGATACAGAGTTACTGGTTAGGTTTATTTTTCCTATTTCCTGTTTATTGTTTTTTATATTATTTTGTTTCTCCTTTAAGCATTTTAAGGATGATTTTGGACATTTTCATTGCTTTTATTGTTTCTGATGTCAACAGTTTGAATATGTTTTATCTCTGCATAGGTTTTTTTTGTATTTATGCCATTTGGTATTTAGCGTATCTTGTGCCAGTTAGATTTTGTTTTCATCACATTTTTTATGCTGTTAGTTATTGTTTCTTCAAATGTGTCTTTCTCTTTCTATCCATCCTTCCTCTCCTGACATTCCAATTTTTAGTCTTTTGGCATAATTGTATAGGTCCCTGTGTATTGGCTCATCTGTTTTACTCTTGTTTCCCTCTGTTCTTCAGATTGAATTATTTTTATTGATACATCTTCAAGTTCATCTACTCCTTCCCATATAATCTCTATTTAGTTTTAAGTTCATCTTGTAATTATCTTATTTCAATTATTTCACATTTAGAATTTCTAATTTTTAACAATTTTTATTCTTTTGTGTTAATTCCAACACACACACAGAATTTCATTGCATTAATACATCGTTTTATTTATTTGAATGTAGTATTAAAGCCACTTTAAAATTTTGTTGTTGCCGAATTCAACACTGGGTTCCTGTCACAATTGTTCTCGATTAACATTTTTATTTCTTTCACAAATATGTTTTATTTTCTTAGTTTTTGTGTTAGTTAATTTGAGATTATTTCCTTAACATTATGAATGTTACATTATGAAGATTCTATATTCTATTCTTATTCTTTTGATAAACGTTCACTTTTGTTTTATCAGGCAGTTATTTTAACTGTACATTAACAAAAACTTCTTTTTCTGGGTAGTAGTTTCATTCATATTTCTGAAAATTTTGTATTTATTATAGCTGTTGATATGATTTGGCTGTGTCTCCACCTAAATCTCATTTTGAATCCCCATGTGCTGTGGGAGGGACCCATTGACAGGTAATTGAATCATGGGGGTAAGTCTTTCCCATGCTGCTCTCATGATAGTGAATAAGTCTCAGGAGATCTGATGGCTTTAAATATGGGAGTTTCCCAGCACAAGCTATCTCTTTGCCTGCTACCATCCACGTGAGACATGGCCTGCTCTTCCTTGCCTTCTCCCATGCTTGTGGGACCTTCCCAACCATATGAAACTGCAAATCCATTAAATCTCTTTTTGTTCTATCAAGTATGTCTTTATCAGCGGCATGAAAACGGAGTAATACACTGCTTTGAGTATACTGCACATCTGTATGAATCAGGTTCAGTCAGAAATGTGGATACAATTGACAAAATTTGGAAATAATCTTTTCCGGCTCCCTGGAATTTTTCCATTATGTTTCATGTTCATAGATATCCAACTTCTATGCATTTTTTCCTTGGCCAAAAAAATTGTTTTTGACCACTGACTCCACTATTTTGTCACCGGTGTCCTGTGAAGGGCACTTATGCAAGGTGAAAAGCTGCAAAAAAAATGAGGACTTGTAGTTCCCCTCCTCATGTTTTTTCAGTGTCTACTCACTACAAGAGTCTATCAGTTCTGGCTCACTCTCCTGTTACTTTAGGTGATTGATGTTTACATATTGTCCAGATTGTGTGCTTGTTTTATGAGGATAATATCCCTTTAGGGTCTTGCTTCACTATTACCAGAAGTCAAAAGTCAGTAATCCATTTTTCAATTAGGTACCAATCATTATGTTTGTGTCTCTTATTGTCAAACCTACTGTTTGTATTCTGCTTAGAGACATTGCTGCTGAAACTGCAAACTACATTTCTTCATTTCTTTTGTGTCAGTAGACTCACTATTAGCTTTAATAAGTAAGGACCAGTAGAGGGAATTTACAGTGTATTTAGGAAGGAAGGGAACTGATTATATTCTTTGATGTTATTGCAAAATCATGTTGATTGTTTGAATATTTCATATGACAACTGTATTGATTCTAATCTTTATCTTCTATTAGCACTCCCAAAATCGACTACCATGCTCCTTCAGAGATTTTTGCATCCTAGCAACCTATAGCTCAGACACATTCTAAAAGCTGATGAAATACTGGCACAGTATTACCTTTAGAGAGTCCAGATTCCAGCACCTTCCCTCCAAGATTCTATTCCTCCCTCCAAGATTCTATTCCTCCCCCCATTTTTCCTAGAGTTCTAACTGTGGCAGCTGCTTCTGCTGGTGTTATGTTTGTGTTAGCCTGTTCACCCCTTTCTGATAGTTTAATTCTTTGAATAAAGTTTTTAACAAATGTATTGTATTCAATTATTTACTTTAAAATAATAGTCCTCAAAGCCATCTAACACATTTGTTACATTTTGTCCATCTGGTCTATTCAGCATTATATCAATAATGCAGTGCACCATTGTGATATTTTATGTTATGTTTCACAACCTCTGTAGATTAGAATATAGCAGAAAAGTTGTCTTGGCCTGAGATGGAATCAAGAAAATGTATTAATAGCTACATCAGATAAAAAGCAATTGCTTCTGAGAGTTATCGAAAATTGGAATGCAGAAACCACATAACAACAAAAAAGGTGTTTTCTAGGCAAGAAGTTTGCTGTGTTAAATGAACTCTATTTCTTTGCTACACTGAAGACACTGCATAGAAAAAAAAGCTTCACATTTTATAATTAAATGATTATGACATAATTCTTTGTATTTTACTAGTGATAAGACGCTATGTTAGATAATGAAAATACAAGGTATTAGACAAGGTAAATGTCTGAAAGTATAACATCAAATTGAGGTCTAAATGGGAGAGAGAAAATTGCCATACTCTTCCTAGTAATATATTACTCAGAATTGTGCAGAAGGAATGGTCTTATATAGTTGCTTTTGGAAGTCAATCTCCTCATATCGTTCCTGAAGGCTTACTAAGGGGTGAACCCCAGCTGTTAGATATGTAAAAGTTACTGATCAATCATTTATAAAACTTAAAGTTAGTTTACCTCAAAAAATGGACATATTAAATTTCATCAACCAATTGCTTAGTTTTACTGCAAAGATACAACTAAGGAAAAAGGTAAATTTATTTTATCTTCTGTAATTAAAAAAGAAAATTTAATATTCTAGTACCAACCTGAAAATAGGTGTTAGTGTAAATCAATAATTTTCTTGCATTCTCCATACATTTTTGTAAGCATGAAGGTTTTGGAATGATGATAAATGAAATGATATTGCAATAAGAAGATAAATATGGATGTGTAAATATTGGTTATTTAAAAAATCCTAATATATTGTGAAATTGGTTTTTGTTTTCTTTCTACATAAGTGATATAGTTACTAACTGAGCAGAACATAAATACGTTTTATTGTTTAGATGACTGAGTCAGGTTTAAATGTCATTTAGGAAAGCTTACAACATATGACATTGAGAGATGAAAAATAAAATTACCATTTCAAGTCGACTGTGACTTTGTCTTACATTTATGCAAGAAAGGACAAAACTCACTAGCATAAAAAGTGAGTTTATATTATTGTTTTGAATTTTTCTTATCTTGATATGACTCAGATTTACTTACAATGGAATTCTTTAGATAATCTGCTTATCTAATCACTATTAAGAGAAAAGAAACCCTCTCTGCCAGCTTCTATTTATTATTGCTGTAATTCTGTTGAAAATACTTGCTTGTGGAGGGTATTTGTGATTTTCCAATATTTCTGGAATAAAATTCTACCACAGAAAAGATATGGATGCAATAAGAAAGATCCTACTTTTTTATATTGTACACAGGTTTTATTTTGTCAAGTTGAAGTAAGGGTTTTACCCCAACTAGAATGTATTCACTTTTTCAAAAATACAAACAAACAAACCTATATTATTCCTTTGGTCTTTTTCAGGCTCAGGCATCTGTAATATTCTTTAATTAATTTGTTTTTTTCAAATGAATAATGTTCTTTATTATAACATTTTAAAATACTTTAAATTTTGCTAGATATTGTCAAAGGAATAAGAAATGGAGGGTAGATAAACATATTTTTGAAGCATCTAGTATGTATCACTATTGGAGCTAGTCATTTAGCAAAAGCTGTTGGAACTTGGGCATAACTTCTGCTCTGGATGCTCTGGGGAAATTAACCATACAGTTGACCTTTGAACAATATAGAGGTTAGGAGCATGTAGCTACACGCAGTTGAAAATTCATGTATGACTTTTGACCTCCTTAAAAGTAATATATAATTTTATTATATATAATTTTCTCTGAAAATATGATTTAGTTTCTTGCTTTTTATTTTTTATGTATCCATTGTATATTTTTTGGTTTGAGGTTACCAAAGGCTTGCAAGTACTGTCATAACCCATTATTTTAAGCTGATAACAACTTAATACTGTTTGTATAAACAAACATGCAAATAGAAAACTAATAAAAACTCTACTTCTTAACTTTATTTCCCAAAATTTAACTCCTTGTTGTATCTAGTTATAGCTTATTGTACCCTCTATGTCTTAAAAAGTTGTTGTATATACTAGTTTTGATTGATTCGTTATTAGGTCTTTCTACTTATGGTAAGAGTAGTTTGCATACTACAGTACAGTGTTATAATACTCTGTGTTTTTTTTGGTGTATTTACTATTTTTTTTATTTTTATTTTTTATTATACTTTAAGTTCTAGGGTACATGTGCATAACGTGCAGGTTTGTTACGTATGTATACTTGTGC
>NW_012114644.1:1164663-1211043 GCF_000951035.1 Colobus angolensis palliatus
CTGGGAGTTGGAGACTGGAGCTGTTCCTATTCGGCCATCTTTGTATTTACTATTAGCAGTGAGTTTTGTACCTTCAGGTGATTACTTTTTTCTCATTAACATTCTTTTCTTTCTGTGTAAAGTACTCCCTTTAGCATTTCTTGTAGAACTCATCTGATGTTGATGAAATCCCTCAACTTTTGTTTGGGAAAGTCTTTATTTCCCCTTCATGATTGAAAGATTTTTTTCCTAAATATATTATTCCAAAGTAATTTTTTTCTTCAGGGCTTTAAACATGTCATGCCATTCTCTTCTAGCCTGTATGGTACCCACTGGAAAGTCTACTGCCAGATGTATTCAAGCTCCATTGTATGTTATTTTTTTCTTTTTTTTTTTCTTTTTTTTCTGTTTTTAGGATCCTTTCTTTGTCCCTGATCTTTGAGAGTTTGACTATTAAATGTCTGGAGGTAGTCTTCTTTGAGTTAAATCTGCTTATTGTTCTATAACCTTCTTGTACTTGGATATTGATATCTTTCTCTAGGCTTGGAATGTTCTCTCTTATTATCCCTTTGAATAAAATTTCTACCTCTATTTCTCTACCTTCTCTTTAGGGCCAATAACTCTTAGATTTGTCCCATTGCAACTCTTTTCTCGATCCTGCAGGCATGCTTCACTACTTTTTATATATTTTTTTTCTTTTATCTCCTCTGACTGTATTTTCAAATTGCCTGTCTTCCAGCTCAGTATTTTTTCTTCTGCTTAGTCAATACTGCTAGTAAAACACTTTTACAGTTTTTCCAATTTTACGATATCCCAATTTCATTTTAAGTTCCATAATTTCTGCTTGATTCTTTTTAATTACATTAATTTATTTTTTAAATGTATCTGATAGAATTCTAAATTCCTTCTTTATGTCCTCTTTAATTTTTTTGAGTTTCCTTAAAACAGTTGTTTTGAATTCTCCGTCTGAAAGGTCATATATCTCTGCTTCTCCAGAATTGGCCTCAGGTGCCTTACTTAGATCATGAATTGAATTCCTTACTTGAGATCCTTATTTGAGGTCATGTTTTCCTAGATTATCTTGATACTTATAGATGTTCATGTGTGTCTGGGCCTTGAAGAGTTAGGTATTTATTGTAGTCTTTGCAGTCTGAGCCTTTTTGTACCCATCCTTCTTGGAATGCTTTCCAGATATTCAAAAGGACTTGGGTGTTGTGATTTAAGCTATACCTGGTTTAGGGGATACCCCACGTACAGTATTGCTTTGGTTCTTGCAGACCCATAGAGGTACTGCCTTAATGTTCTTGGACAAGATCTGAGAAAGTCTTCTGGATTACCAGGCAGAGACTCTTGTTCTCTTCCCTTTCTTTCTCCCAAATAAATGATGTCTCTCTCTCTGTTCTGATCTACCTGAAGCTGGAGGTGGAGTGACACAAGTAGCCCTGTAGCCACCACTACTATGACAGCACTGGGTCAGATGTGAAGCCAACACAGCACTGGATCTTGCCCAAAGCTTGTTGTAAACACTCCTTGGTACTACCTGTGTTCACTCAAGGCTCTGGGGCTCTACACTCATCAGGTGGCAGAGCCAATGAGGCCTTTGTACTTCTCTTCAGGACAGTGAGTTTCCCCAGGACCCCGGCAGGTCCAGAGGTGCCACAGGAGCCAGAGACTAAAGTCAAAACCTTACAAGTCTACTTGGCATTTTGTTGTATTGCAGCTGAGCTGGCACTCAAACCACAATATGCAGTCCTTCTCACTCTTCCCTCCCCTTTCCAAAGGTAGAGGAGCCCCTCCCTGAGGCCACTTCCACCTCAGCCCTAAGGGGAGTTCTTACAGATGACTGTTGATGTTCCCTGAAGGCCCAAGGGCTCTTTAGTCAGCTTGTGATGAATGCTCCCTGGCCTGGAACTCACCTTTTAGTGCAGTGGGCTCCCCTCTGAGCAAGAGCTCAGAAATGGTGTCCAAGAACCAAGTCCTGGAATCAGGGCAACCCCAAGAGCCTTGCTTGACACTCTAACTCTGTGTGGCTGAGCTGGTACTACGTGCACACCAAAGTCCCCTTTACATTTTCCTCTGCTTTTCTCAGGAAGAAAGAGTCTCAGCTCATAGCCACTGTAGCCAGGAATGTGCTGAGTCTCACCTGAAGCCAGCAAATCTCAGAGTCTCACCCAAAGTCTTCAACTGGGTGTTGCTGCTGGTTATTCAGGGCTTAAGGGCTCTTCATTTAGCAAATGGCTAATGCTTTCAACACTGGGCCCTTCCCTTTAAGGAAGCAGGTTCCCTTCTGGCCCAGGGTGTGTCTACAAATGTCATCTGGGAATTAGGGCCTGGAAAAGGGGTCTTGTGGCTCTGTCAAGTGTCCTGTCCTGCTGTGACTGAGCTGTTATCCTGGATGCAAGACAAAGTTCTCCCTACTCTTTCCTCTTCTCAAGTACAATTAGGGATCTCTTGTTGAGCTGCACGTTGTGCATCCTCAGGTTAGGGGAGGGTGATGCCTGCACTCCCTTAGGCATCCCAGTTGGTGTCTCAGTAAGTTGTGTGTCCCCCCAGTCTCCTGGCTCTGGGCCAAGTTCAGCAGTAAGATTTATCTAGGGTCTGCAGTCCTTGTTGCCTAGACCACCTTACAAGTTTATTTAGAGCCCCAGAGCACTGTAGCCCACAGTAGCGAGGCTCGTGGGAACTCAAGCTCTGCTTGGTGGGATTAGTGATTCTCCCCTGGCTGAGGCTGGCGTAGATGTTTCCTCTGTGGGCAGGCATTAGTTGAGTTTGGCTTGATTTTCCTTTCTGTTGTAACAGGACAGCACTGACTTCAATGCCTCACAACTGCTGCTGTCTCTCTACCCAGCACCCAGAAATGCTCTCTGCACCATGCAGCTGCTGCCAGTGGGTAAAAGGTGGGATCAGAGATTCAATACTGTTTTTGCTACCTCTTCTATGCCTCTTTCATTCGTATAGGTACTGTGAGTGCTCAACTGATTCTCGGTTCTTATGAAGGTAATTTATTGTGTGTAGATTGTTGTTACATTGTTGCCCTTGCAGGGAGAACTATTGGTGAAGCCTTCTATTCCACCATCTTGATCCATCTACTCCATAGACTCTTGTATAATATCCTTGATTGACTCTGTCACAAATTCTGCAATGCTATATACAACATCAGGACACAGTTTTCTCCAATAGAAATTTTTTATTGTTTTGGTCTTGATGTGTTTCAAAGCTTTTTTTCTGTAGCAATCACAGCATCTTCAATGGTATAATTTTTCCAGACTTTCACAGTTTTCTCTATTGACGTTCTCTTCTATAGTGTTGACAATACTTTCCATAAGAGTACCGAGTGCAATAAGCCTTAAAGATCCTCATGACTTCCCGATCTACAGGCTGAAATGGAGTTGTTGTATTTGGGGACAAGCAGATTGTTCAACATCTTCAATGTTGAACTCATGAAATGCTGAGTGGTTAGGAGCATTGGCCAATATTAAAATAATTTTAAAAGGCAGCCTATTACTGGCAAGGCACTACTTGACTTCAGGGAGAAGGCATTGATAGAACCAATTCAGAAAAAAAAAAAAGGTTCTCATTGTCCAGGACTTATTGTTGTACAACCCAAAGAATGGCAACTTTTGGGAACTCAAGTTCTGACTGGGATTATTGACTCTAACCTAGTGTTTATCTTTTCCCTTCAAGACTTAGGGATTAGCAGCTTTATACATAAGGGCAGTCCTGATCATAAACCCATCTGCATTTGCACAAAACTGTTGAATTAGCCTATCTTTTCCTGCTTTGAAGCCTGGTGATTGCTTCTCTTTCTAGACCAATAAATGCCATTTGTAACATTTTTTTACTCCAAGATAGGGCACTTTAATCTACACTAAAAATTTCTTCAAGCAAATATCCTATTTCCTCAATGATTTTCTTATCAACATCTGGGAACTTGTCTGCTGTCTCTTGCTGGGCAGAAGCGGATTCTTCTGTTATCTTGAAATATTTTTAATCCAAATCTATTTTTAAAATTATTAACCATCTTTTACAGACATTACATATTCCAGCATTAGATCTTTCACCTTCTTTTTGCTTTTTCTCAAATCATATTAGAATCTATAGGTATGCTTTACTTATAGCAATGCTGCAACTACATAAAAGTTGCATTTTTAATACAAGATAAAAAGGTATTTCACAAGAAGTGCAAGGTTTTTTGCCTTCTTGTGTGGGTGCAGCTATGGCTTCATGAATTTCCTTTTTCTTTATTCACAATGATCCTTACTCAGGGTTCACTTATCTTAAAATTTGGATAACTGCAGCTATAGACCTAAACCTATGATACACATCAAGCAGTTCAACTTTCTTGAAATACCATGGCTTTTCTCTGCTTCTTCAGAGCATTTCCAGCATGGTAGTGACAATTTTTATGGTCTTACAGCATTTTTCAAGGATTGCCATATTGCACTAAACATAATAAAAATATGTAAGGACCATAAAAGATCACTTTTTACTGATACACAATTTACTGGAGAGATGGACTGCTCAGATGGAGATACTCAGCATCCACTTGCAATAGGAGGTGGCTACAAAATTTTTGAAGTAGTTCAGTATGTAATGTAGTTACTTTTATGCGATTTTAATTTAGTATTGCCTCTTTACACTTGTTGATATTTCTCTAGACCCGGAATGGTGCCGTGTACAGTCTGTAAGTATTCTTGTGCATAAGTTTTGATAGTTGTTAACATTTTATAATAGACTTGTGTATATTCAAAAGTAATAAATGATAAAATAGATTAGAATCTGCATATATTTTATGCATTCATATCTTTTTCTTTTTTCCAATATTTCTAGGATATTAGTTTCATCCACGATTTTTTTCAAATTGATGCATATCTCCAAAAACTTTTCCTATGTACTTATTGAATAATTATTCATAAAAAATGCTAGTTAGCTTTCAAATGCTGTTGAGATGTAGATAAAATTGATCTCTGATAAACAATCATTGACCTGAAATGAATTGCTACTTCCAACATGTAGACAAAGTTCTTTAGTGGTGAGTTCTAAGATTTTGGTGCACCTGTCACACGAGCAGGATACACTGTACCCAGCGTATAGTCTTTTATCCTTCCCCCCTCACCCTGCCCTCTGAGTCCCCAAAGTCTATTATATCATTCTTATGCATTTGCATCCTCATAGCTTAGCTCCCATATATAAGTGAGAACATACAATATATTTATTTTTGTTCCTGAGTCACTTCACTTAGAATAATGGCCTCCAATTCCATCCAGTTTGCTGCAAATGCTACTATTTCATTCCTTTTTATGGCTGAGTAGTATTCCATGTTGTATATATGCAACATTTTCTTTATCCACTTGTTTGAAAGCCAAAAGATTGTCTCATGGAAACAAATATTAAAACAGTTTAACTAAGGATATTATATTCACCAATGTTTTATCCACAAATAGGTCAAATTATATAAAGAATGAAGAATAGTAACTGAATATGGCAACTAGACATATAATGTGATTAATAGAGATCCCAGTGAAACTATAATAGTAATTATATAATGTGAAAGGGCAAAGATTAAAGCTATAACAGACCTGAGAGACCTTCACTAGCAGGCATGTGCATTACCCACTTTATTCCATTTCAGCATGCCTACAAGAAGACAGTGAATCTTAAAAACATCTTGGTTTGAAGATTATATAGAGAGCACAGTGAACATAAAGAGATTCTGAAAAAAGAATGTAAGAATTTGCTAATGTTTTTTCTTAGATTTTGTACTTGAACTAGGGTTTCCAGACCTTTTGGTGCCCTTCTGACAGCTTTTCCACTTCCTACTCCTTTGCTATATCATGAACATGTATTTCAATTGTTATACATACCTAATAGAAATTCAGTTTATCTCTGTAGGGAAAATATATCCGGAGATTTCTTTTAACCTATGTCATTGAACAAAATTATAAGAACTGTGAACATCTGCTTTAACATAACTCAACTGTTGAAACTGAGAATGAGACCACCTGGGTCAAGATAATTTAACTGTGCCCTCTGGGATATTCTTGCCCAGAAGATGACACACCAAATCAACAAATAAGTTTACTGTTCACTTCTGGAAATTCTTGCAAACAAATTTATGCAGGCCAGAATTTGTTCATCTGGTCAAGCAGTCCTCCTATCATGACAATTTAGTCATCAACATTCTCATTGAGACCCTTATCATTCATAAATTATATTTACTTAATCCTAAACTCCTACTTGAAAGGCCTCCCTTAATCAGTCATTCTCAGATTACAAAATTCAATAAATTTGCTTTCTTAATTTACAACATTTGGGAAACTGAAAACTGTCAAGGTGCTGTTTTCCTTTGCTGCAGTAATTTCCATAAACCCAACTTTGTGTGCCTAACAGGTTTTTCTAGTGTTTCTATGTTTCAGATGATATGCCTAATGGCATATTATGGAAACTAAAACAAACAAACATAATAATCTATCCTAAAAGTCATGAAGAATCAGATATAGATACCTTCTTTTATATATATATATATATAATTTTAATTGAGCACACTACAACATAGTTATAGAATGTAAATAATAGGCTGGGTGTGGTGGCTCATGGCTTATGCTTGTAATCTCAGCCCTTTGGGAGACCAAGATGGGAGAATCCTTTGAGGTCAGGAGTTCGAGACTACGCTGGGGAACATAGGATTTCTGGGGAACTCTATCTCTACCAAAAACCAAAACAAAACAAAACTAGCTGAGCATGGTGGCTTGTACCTGAAGTGGTTTGCTCCTTGGGAGGCAGAGGTGGAAGTCTGAGGTTACAGTGAGCCATGATTGCACCACTGAACTCCAGCCTGAGCAACAGAAATATTATATCTCTAAAGAAGAAAGGAAGCTAATGATGATAGCAACATAAATTTTTATAGCAAATGTATATGTCAAAAATTAAAAATAAAATTGAATGTATCAGCATACCTGGAAAGTTTAATGATCAGAAAGTTCAGGATAAATGTTCTCTTAAAGTAAGAACATTCATATGTTCTTACATTTGAGAACATTAATGTATGTTTTTGAATATCCACATTTTCTTTTTACAAGTTTTAATTTAGCTTTTTTGTATCATATTTTTTATTGGGAGATATTACTATTTGCTTCATATTACTAAAAAGCATAGTCATTTGAGTGCAAATCGAGAGGTTAATAGAAGTATACATATATGGATACATTTTGAATTAATAATTACCATATATCTTTCAGGAAAATTTTATTCTGTCCTTTTTTAAAAATTAAATATTAAAACATGTAGACCCATTTCATATGAATATACAGGTATACCTACATATGCACAGGCAAATATTTATTTAGTTGATTTCAAATTTATTTTAGATACAGGGACTACATGTGTAGGCTTTTATACATGGGAATATTGTATAATTCTGGAGTTTGGTATGTGGATCCTATCACCCAGGTACTGAGCATAGAGCCTGTTAGTTAGCTTTTCAATCCACACCTCCTCCCTACCCTCTTGACTAGACCCCAGTATCTATTGTTCCCAAATTTATGTCCATGTGTGCTCAAAATTTAGCTCTCACTTATTAGTGAGACCATGTGGTATTTGGTTTTGTTTCTGTCTTAATTGACTTGGGATTATGGCCTCCAACTGCATACAAAGTTGCTGCAAAGGACATGATTTAATTCTTCTTTGTGGCTGCATAGTATTCCATAGTGTATACGTACCACATTTTCCTTATCCACTCTACCATTGATAGGCACTTGGATTGATTCCATATCTGTGCTACTGTGAATAGTCCTGCCACAAATATACAAGAGCATGTGTCTTTTTGGCAGAATGCTTTATATTCATTTGGGTATATACCAAATAATGGGATTCCTGGATTGAATGATAGCTTGGTTTTCAGTTCTTTGAGAATTTCCAAGCTGCTTTCCACAGTGGCAGGACTAATTTTTCATTCTCAGCAACAATATATAAGCATTCTCTTTTCTCTGCAGCCTCACCAGCATCTGGTGTTTTTTGACTTTTTTAGTAACAGCCATTTTCATAGACATGAGATGGTATCTTACAGTGGTTTTGATTTGCATTTCTCTGATGACTAGTGATGCTAGGCATTTTTTCATGTTTCTTGTCTGCTTGTATGTCTTTTTCAGAGAAATATCTGTTCATGATCTTTGCCCATTTTTAATGGGGTTATTTTTTCCTTGCTTGTTGATTTTTTTCTCTATAGATTCTAGATATTAGGTCTTTGTCAGACGCAGTTCACAGATATCTTCTCCCATTCTGGAGGTTGTCTGTTTACTCTATTGGTCATTTCTCTTGTTATGCAGAAGCTCTTCAGTTTAATTAGGTTCCACTTAGACAAATATTTATAACCTCAATTTGTCTGACTATATATGTATATGTATCTCCTTAGTGTTTTTATATATCAAGCTATAACACTTTTATATTTGGATATATTAATCTCCAAAACACAGACAACAACCAGTGTATTTTTTAGGTTATAATATGATATTTAAACAAAATAAATGACATGACATTTAATAGGATAAATAATATGTTACACTCTAAGATTTCATTTAGTAATACATGCTGCTGTTACATAAACATTCTTTCTGGTATGCCACAAAAGCTTAGATGACCTTGGGTGTAGAAAACAAACTGGAAAGTAAATCCTGTCATGTTTAGTTTCTCAGCCATTTAAAAATGTAATCAAATGTCAGCACAACAGCTTGCACGCTAACAATATCATGTTCCAATAAAATATTTGGAGTGCAACATTAAATTATTGGATACCGATTTTTATTAGATTGGATTTTTCCCTTGAGAGATTTGATAGAACCTTCAGACACAGTCATATTTTATGAGGCTGAACTCTATTTTATTTCAAAATTATCATTCATTTTATGCCTGGTTTGTGAAGTAAATGTGTAAAAACAAAATAATGCCAATAATTAGGATATTTTAATGAGCCTATTATGTATAAATCTATTTTGTTCTTTAATGGTAATATAATATTTTGGTTACACAGTAGATATTCCATGCTCTTTTACAGAGAGATCGCATCCAACAAAATTTTCTTTGCAATAAAAGCAGTTTATTAAAATAACATTGTGAAAAATTTCATAGACTAAACCCCAGAGCAGATGTAGTTTTTCTCTATTATCTGTAATTTAGGAAATTAATGTTCAATACACTTCACAAACATTATATATATATATATAAGATATATAAATTTTAAAAATAGGAAATTAAATTATCATATAAATGAGTAATGAAATTTTAGAGTTTCAAGGTATAAGTTTGGTATTTGTGCTATACTTTTCACTTTATGCTAGCTCTACTTTTACATTCTTCCATAATAGCTTACTGATAAACACTATGGTATACATTATTACATCTCATTTGTAAAACAAAAGAATAAAAATAAGAAATATTTACTATTTTAAAAATAAATTAATGAAATTCATATTTTCAAACAAAGAAGAAAATAATCATAGCTATTTCACTAAAAGTAGAATAATATTTGGGTAAAATTAAACATTCATTGACATTAAATGTTTTGAAGAAATGGAGATAAGAAGAATATTTCTTCATCTGAATAAGTCTATTTAACATACAGATCAGCAAAATTCTTAAGGAAATGTGATCTTTAATACTTAAATGTTGAAATCTTTCCTTTAAAGATCTCAAACCAGTAATGTTAGCTAATAGCATCTCTAGTCTAGTAATTTAGTTCAAAGATAATTTTTTTCTCTTCTGTCTATACTCTCATATTGTCAATAATGGCAGTTTTTTGTCTTTTTTTTTTTCTCATCCGCATTCTACTACAGCAGGGAAGAAATTAGGCCTCTATACAAAATATCAGGCATGTGTGTATATGTATGATACAAAATTTTTAGATAACTAAGAAATTTATGAATGAAATGTTAAAAGACATAAAGTTAACTTCAAAATGTCAAGTGGTAGAAATAAATGTAACAAAGATGTGCAAGACCTCTTTTATAGACACCTATAAATCATTACTGAAATAAATGAAAATATCTAATGAATAGTAGTACATAATGTATTCATGGTTTGTAATATTCAGAATTGTGAAAATAATGTAAAAGTAATGTTTTGCTCTTATTTATCTACAATCCACGGTCAATTTCATGTCGAATGAAATATTCAAGTGTTTTTTTGAGGAGAAATTGACAAATTCATTCAAAAATTTATATAAAAAGCAAATAGCCAAGACCAGCAAGATAATTTTGAGCAAGACAAAGGCGAGAGGTTATCCTCTATATGACATCAAGACTTACAATTCACAGTAATTAAAATCATTTGGAATTGTGAAAAACTCAATAAATAAACCGATGAAATATAGTAGAGACCATGAAAAAATCCTCTTGATTTATAACAAGGTTGGTCTTATGGAACCAAGGTCTTTTTAGTAAATGACAATCTTTTCAATAAATAGTTTTTCTTAATAAATGATGCAGATTCGTTTAGTATTAATACAAAGGCAGTCAGATACAGCCCCTAAATCACACCGTTTAAACGGTAGCAATTCCATGTTGATGGCAGATTTAAAGGTAAATAAATAACTTTGGAGATGAGATAGATGATTATCAACATAAACTTGGAGCTGAGAAATAATTTCAAATAGTATAAAAATGCAATAACCCAAAATGAAAATATTTCTTATTTTGCTTATAAGCAGCACAAAAAAATCCTAGATACTATATTTATGAAAAAAACCATTGAGACTAAAAAGACAACCTGCAGAGTGGCAAAATATCAGTAACTCTCACAAGATAATTTTAAAATGTCACAAAACTCAAAGACTAATTAGTAGTAGACTTAAACTGACAGTTAACCAGAGAGGATATATCAGTGACTATTAAAAAGTATGAACTGATAGGAAACTTTATTAGTAAGAAGGAGAATGTAAAGCAAAACAACAGAACCACTCAAATGCCCATCATTAAAAAAAACAACATAAATCAGATAATATAAAGTATTCATAAGGTGGAATAATTGAAACGTTGATCAATATTTGTGGGAGTAGAAATTGACACTACAAGTTTGGATAAGTCTGGCATTATTTATTACATTTGAATATTGGCGTCCATGTCATACATAAACTCAGCAAAAAAATTCTTGCATGTATAGACCATGATATTTATAGAAATAAAAAATCATTTATAGTAGCATTTTTCTTAAACCAGAAAAATTGCAACTGTTTAACAAATATAGAATACATAAGTAATTATGGCATAATCATACAATTAAATGCATTACATCAGAAAAAATGAATGGATTATAGATACACATAACAACAAAGATGACTCTCATATACATAATGCTCAGTGAAAGGAAGATAGCCTTAAGAAGAGTAAACACACTTAAGGATAACTTTTATGTAAGTTAAACATTTTTTAAAAACAGGCCAAACTAAACAATAGATTTTGAGATACTAGCTTACATAATAAAGCTATCTTTAAGCATGTTTCAAACGGATATCCAAAAATGTTAATGTTAACTTCAGCATGGTGGAAGGAAGTTTAAAATGGGTAGGCATTAGGGGATAATGGGGATATACACTTGTGTTTTGTGCATGTTTGTGCTTCTGTGATATATTTCATATTTTAAAAATTTAAAAATATATAAACCAGGCTGGGCGCGGTGGCTCACGCCTGTAATCCCAACACTTTGGGAGGCCGAGGTAGGCGGATCACAAGGCAGGAGATCGAGATCATCCTGACTAACACAGTGAAATGCCGTCTCTACTAAAAATACAAAAAATTAGCTGACCGTTGTGGTGGGTGCCTGTAGTCCCAGTTACTCGGGAGGCTGAGGCAGGAGAATGGCATGAACCTGGGAGGCAGAGCTTGCAGTGAGCCGAGATCGTGTCACTGCAAGCCAGCCTGGGCAACAGAGTGAGACTCCATCTCAAAAAAATATATATTTTTTATATTTTTTATAAATATATATGTATATATATTATATATGTATATATAATATATATACATATATATTAACTAATCAGAAAAATGACTATAATCTAATATTTAAGTCATTATTTTGAATGTGAATTGCAGGTATTTAACTTTAGGGAAATAAAAGTGAAAACTATTATCACATATATTGTTTATTTTGTTTGAAATGTATACAATAAGCACATAGGAATATAGCATTCAGATAGCATGCATATTAAAAGACAGATTCACAGCAAATAACTATTATTGTTTTTAACCCTTGAATTACGTGGACAAAAAAGAAATTTGATTTTATATAATTTTACTTTAATTGCTATTTATTATTAAAATGTAGACTTTGGAAACATACATATTAATCACACATAAGCTATACGAATACATGAAAACAATGTACATATGAAAGTTAAAAACATGTAAAATTTTAAACATGAAAATTCCTAGTTATTTTCATCAGCTATTGATATTTGTCATGTTTGTTTGTATGAGCAATGTCATACCTCAATATAATAAAAATATCTGTTTTCTCATACTTATATCTCCAGGGAATTATTAACTTTAGTAATTGACTTTCTAAATTTTGTCTTTAAAATATTTAATGCCAATTTTATAGATTCAGCTTTATCCCATAAATTTACATTAAGTATCAAGCTTATTTCATATTACCAATTGTTTTGAAAAAAACATTTATTATTGGTAATATAACTCAAAATAACAAAATTTGGAAAGATATTCAAATTATACACAACAAAATTTTTAAAATAATAATAATTTTAAAATATTCCTATTTTCTACCAAAGACCAGGGAAAGACATTATTGCTTCTTCCACAGTACAATTTCTTCCCATTGATTTGGATCAATTTATCTCTTCCCTCCTCCCATTTTTATATGCTTTATTGTATTATTTATCTAATGTATCTGTTGCTGCAATTGTTTTTGTACTTTTCTAGTTTCTCTGATAAAACTTATATCTTTTGAAGGTTGTGTGTGTGTGTTTGTATCCTTAGTTCTCAGTAATGCCAAATTACATTAACTGCCTCAGTTTGAATTGCTTTAACAAAATACCATAAACTGGGTGGGTGGCTTATAAACAACAAATATTTATTTTTCACGATTTTGGAGGCTAAGAATTACAAGATCAAGGTGCCTGCAGATTCTCGCCTGGTGCGACCCTACTTATGGACAGTACCTTCTTTCTATGTCTTTACAGGGTGGAAAGTAAGAACTCTGATTTCTTCAGCCCTTGTAAAAGCACTGTTCCCATTCAGGAGTGCTCCACCCTCAGGACCTAATTGCCTCGCGAAGGTCCCACCTCCTAATACAATCACATTGAGTATTCAGTTTCAAAATAGGAACTTTGGGGAGACGTGAACATTCAGATCACAGTGCTATTTATTAAGCTATTGTTTTTCATCATGTGTCCTTTCTCTTCTTAATAATGAGTTTATGACTGGGAATCGATCAAAAAAGTTCTTTGACAAATGATTCCAACTCTACCAATAGAGTTTGCTAGAGTGAGATTGGAAGACTAGAGGAGGAAGAAAAGACTTACTTGTTTTTAGATGTTTCCTGTTTGACTCCTCATTCCTCTCTGTTGGCTAGTCCTTTTGTCCGCTTTTTATTTGTGATAGACAGAATAATACTCACCTTCCTAAAGGATGTCCATGTCCTAATTCCTGAAGCCTGTGAATCTGCTGCCTTACATGTGGAAAGGGACTTCGCAGGTGTCACTACATTAAGGATCTTGAGATGGGTGTATTATCCTGAAGTATCACAAGTGTCCTTAAAAGGGAGAGGCAGGAAGGTCAGAGTCAGAGAAGGAAATGTGACAGTGGAACACAAGGGAGAGAGGAGATAACGCAATAGAAGCAGAGGTTGGAGTGTTGAGCTTAGAAGATGGAGGAAGGAGCACAATCCATGAAACGCAGGTGGCCCCCAGAAATTGGAAAACGAAAATATATGGATTCTCCCATAGAGCTTCTGGGATAAACGCAGCAAAGACAATGTCTTCATTTTAGACCCTAAGATTCATTTCAGATTTTTCACTTCCAAAGGTACAATATAGTTTATTTGTGTTTATTCAGTAAATAAATTTATAATAATTTGTTACAGTAGCAATAGGGTAATTGAGGGAGGAAATTCTGCCTTTGTGATAACGTGGATGAATTTGGAGGACATTATGAGTGAAATAAGCCAGACCCGGTAGGAATACACATTCAAAAATATTATATGATCCAATCTATACAAGGAATCTGAAATAGTCAAACTAATAGGTGCAGAAAGTGGAACAATGGTTACCAAGGATAGATGGAAGGGAGAAAGGAGATGGTAATGGTCAAAGGGTACAAAATTTTAGTTATGCAGGATGACTAAGTTCTGGAAATCTACTATATAGCATAGTGTCTATAGTTAACAATACTCTTTTGTGTACTTATAATTTGCTAATCTACTATTTCTGTCATCATCAGGCCAGGATTGCTACTTCACACCAGCAATGGCAGTTAGTTTCAGTAAAAACAATTGATTTCAGTCTGGATTTTTCTGGTACTGAAACTAGCTACACCTCTTCCTCAGGGGTTTGAGTTTTAGGTCTGTGGGATCCCTCTGTCTTTTATTTTTCTATGTCTAGCCTAGGTAGCTGCTTCCCTCAGGAGCTGTCACTGTGATTGATGTATTAGTGTTCTCTTTTTGCCTTTTTAGTTGATAATTCTTGAAATAGTTTGGATATTTGTCACCCCAAATCTCATGTTGGAATGTAATCCTCAATGTTGGAAATGAGGCCCAATGAGAGGTGCTTGGTTCATGGGGCAGATCCCTCATGCTTGATGCTGTCTTCACGATAGAAATGAGTTCCGGTGATACCCGGTTGTTGGAAATTATGTGGCACCTCCCTTGCCCTCTCTTGCTCCTGCTCTTGCCATGTGACACACTGGTGCCACCTTTGCCTTCTGCCATGATTGTAAACAGCCCAAGGCCTCACCAGAAGCTGAGCAGATGCCAGTGCCATGCTTCCTGTGGAGCCTGCAGAACCATGAATCAATTAAACCTCTTTCTTTATAAATTATCCAGTCTCAGGTATTTCTTAATAGTCATGCAAGAACAGCCTAATAAAATTCTTTATATTAAATTATCTCTGCAAAGATAACTTACATAGTTTCTGACTCTTGACTGGCCCCTTAACTGATATAGTAGGATATCAATTAATTGATATTAATAAAATGGAATTATGATACAATATGGAACAGCATAGAGTTTATTTATTGTTATATAGCTTACAGAATTTCAAGCAAGAAGAAATTGAGTCAAGTGCCAAAAAGTCTCTACTCCTAAAAATTTCCATTGTGAAAGAACCACATTTTTTTGGGTAAATTGATATTTTAAAGAAACAAACTAAAAATCAGAAGTTTCTCAAGGACACTCCTGAAACTCCTTCAACTATCTCTCATTCTCTCTCTCTGTTTCTCTCTCATGCACACACACACATTTTACAGACTCTTTGAAAAAATGTCGATCTTTATATTGTCTACCATACTCCTCCAAAATATTCTTCAATTAGTAAATTTGTTCATTATTATCTTTTCATTTTTTTGTAATTATTCTGTTTTTCCAAGAAATTAAATTCAAATGTGGAGATCAATATGCTGCTATCTTGTGAATTATGAGGAATTGCAAAGTTTATTCACAATAGCCAAGATATGGAAGTATACTTAATGTCATTTGAAGGATTAACAGATACAGAAAATACAGTATATACACACAGTGGATTACTTTTTAGCATTTTAAAAAAGGAAATTCTGCCCTTGTGACAACATGGATAAATCTGGAGGACATTATGATAAGTGAAATAAGCCAGACTGAGAAGGAATACATATTCAGAAATATTATAAGATCCCATTTATACAAGGAATCTGAAGTAGTCAAAATAATAAATGCAGAATGTAGAAAGGTGGTTACCAGGAACATATGGACGGGAGAAATGGGTTGGTAATAGTCAAAGGGTATATTTCAGTTATGCAAGATCACTAAGTTCTAGAGATCTACTATATGGCATAATGTTTGTAGTTAACAATACCCTTTTGTACACTCAAAATTTGCTGAAAGGTCAGGTCTTATGTTATGTATTTTTTAATCACAAAACAACAACAATACTGTTTTATTGGTTCCATTTATTCTTTTTTCCCCATTTTCTTTTTCTGCCTTTAATTTTTTTCTGCCTATTTTTTAATGATTCAATTTTATTTCTTTTGTTGGTTTATCCTGTATAATTCTTTGTTTAGTTATTTTAATGGCTGCGTTAGGCTTTCTATAATATACATTACTGTGTCACTGTCTATCTGATATTATTCCACTTCACATGTAGTGTTTGAAACTGGCAACAATATACTTCCTTTTTTTTCCACCTGGTCTTTATGGTGTTCTTGATTGATATTTCACTCATACTTCAAAAATAAACATATATTGGCCGGGCGCAGTGGCTCACGTCTGTAATCCCAGCACTTTGGGAGGCCGAGGCGCGCAGATCACGAGGTCAGGAGATCCAGGCCGTCTTGGCTAAAACGGTGAAACCCTGTCTCTACTAAAAATACAAAAACTAGTCAGGCATGTTGGCAGGCGCCTGTAGTCCCAGCTACTCGGGAGGTTGAGGCAAGAGAATGGAATGAATCTGGGAGTCGGAGCTTGCAGAGAGCTGAGATCGCGCTACTGCACTTCAGCGAGACTCCATCTCAAAACAAACAAACAAACAAACAAAACATATATTGCATTGGTTTTTTTGCTCAAAATTTTAAATATCTTTAATAGAACTTGAAATAACAAAATTCTCCTGTATTTACCATGTAACTACCATATCTGATATTTTTTGGGTTTTACTATAGATTTATATTTTCATCTGATGTTATTTTCCTTCAACCTGAAGCACTTATTTTAACATATCTTGTGGTGTGGGTATACTGGTGATTTATTTTTCATCTTCTATACATCTGAAATTCCTTATTTCATTTTCATATTCTGAAAGATATATGTGCTACATATAGAATTCTAGGTTGATATTTTGTTGCTGTTCTTTCAGTGCTTTGTAAATGTCTTCTTGTTTGCTGTCATCTTGCTTGCATTCTTTCTAACTAGAAGCTTGCTAATACTCTTATTTTTGTTCCTCTGTACATAATGTGTCTCTTTTCCTCTGGCTGTTTTTAGGATACCTCTTTACTACTGTTTGAGTAATTTGATATGGTATAGGTTGGTGTAGTGTTCACCATGGTTCTGTGCTTGGATTTGTTTTATTTTTCAGATAATTAGATCTGTAGATTTGTAGTTTTTATCAGATTTCACATTTATTTATGCAAATTGTTTGTTGCCTTCTTTTGAGGACTTTGGTTACACTTGAAGTTGTTCCATTTTTTAAAATTACTTTTTCTTCATGCATTCTATTATGAATAGTTTCTATTGCTGTGTTTTCAAATTCACTTATCTTTTTCTATTAGTGTAATGACTAATTTACCATTAATCGTACCCACACGATATTTTTTATCTCAGACATTTCATTTCCACTTGAAGTTTTATTTGAATATTTTAAATAATTTCCATGATTTTACTTAACTTTTGAACATCTGGAATCCAGTTTAATAACTATTTTAATGCCTCTGTTAGTTCTAACATCTGTTTCAGTTCTGTATCAGTGTGAGTGATTTCTGTCCTCATTTTTTTATTATATTCTCCTACTTCTTTTCATTGGAAGCCATATATTAGGAATTTTACCCTATTGAGTGATCTATATTTTTATATTACTATAAATATTCATGAGCCTCCCCTCTGCCATGCCAGGATGATGTTAAATTACTTGGAGACAGTTTAATTCTTTTGAGTTTTGCTTTTAAGATTGTTAAGTGAAGCCAGAATGGTTTTTAGTCTAAGGTTAATTATCTCCCACAATTGAGGCAAGACCTGTGTGAATATATTCCACCCAGTGCCATATGAATTACAAGGTTTATACAGTCTATGAATTCCAGGCATTTTTACCTCTAATTCATTTAGATAAGTATTTCTCTCTAGTGTTCAGTAGTTTCCTAAAGCAGTTTCAACCCTAGTAAACAGTTAATGGGGAATTTCTGCAGATCTCCATAATTCTGCTACTGTGCAGCGCTCTCTTCTCTGTGATCCTGGTCTACAAACAGTAGCTGATGTGCTCTCTCTGAGCAGAAATCCATCTTATCAATTCAGAGTATGCCAGACACCCCTGGGTCCCTCTTCCATGTACCTGGGAACTATTTCAAGGCTGTGGCTGGAGGCAATTGTAAGTGTCGCCACATTTGTTCGCTCTATTTGAGGAGCACTATCCTTTATTGACTGATATTCAGTGTCTCTAAATCCATCGTTGTATATTTTTGCCTATTTTCTTCTTTATGTTTTCTGTGGCAGGACGGTAAGTCTAGTCCTTGTTATTTCATTTTGGTCAGAAAAAATATCCAAACATGTATTCTTAAATTTTTTTTGTTTTTAAAAAGCAGCTGACCCGCCTGGACAACGTGGTGAAACCCCATCTCTACCAAAAAATACAAAAATTAGCTGGGTGTGGTGGCACGTGCCTGTAGTCCCAGTTACTCGGGAGACTGAGGTCGGAGAATTGCTTGAACTCAGGAGGCGGAGTTTGCAGTCAGCCAAGATTGCACCACTGCACTCCAGCCTGAGTGGCAAAAGGAGACCCTGTCGAACAACAACAAAAAAGCAGCTGAGTTTTTATTCCTTTAATATTATTATTATTATTATTATTATTATTATCATCATTTTAACTTTCATTTTAAGATCAGGGATAAATATGCGGAATGTGCGGGTTTGTTACACAGGTAAATTTGTGTTATGGGGTTTGTTGTACAGATTATTTCATCACCCAAGTATTAAGCCTAGTATCTGTTAGTTATTTTTTCCTGATCCTCCGCTTCTTCCCATCTTCTAACCTCCTATAAGCCCTAGTGTGTGTTGTTCTTCACTGTGTATCTATGAGTTCTCATCACTTAGCTCCCGCTTATAAGTGATAACATGCGATATTTGGTTTTCTGTTCCTGCATTAAGATTGCTAAGGATAATGACCTCCAACTCCATTCAAGTCCCTGAAAAGAACAACATCTCATTCTTTTTTTATGGCTGCAAAGTATTGCGTGGTGTATATGTACCACGTTTTCTTTATCCAGTCTATCACTAATGGGCATTTAGGTTGATTCCATGTCTTTGCTGTCATGAATAGTGCTGCAATGGACATAGGCATACATGGAGTCTATTCTTTTAATCAAATCTGGCAAGGTTTTATTTAATTAGATACTTAACTATTTTATATTATGTTTAATGCAATTATTGATATGTTAGGCTTTAAGATTATTATTTTTATTTGACTTTCCACTGTTTTATTTGATATTTTCCTGCTTCTTTTTGTGAAATTGCTGTTTTACAAATATTTTATTATTTCTCCTCTATTTACTTTCAATGATTTCTTTCTTTTTTTTTTTTTCTGCTATCTTTCTAGCCTGCCCTAAAGTCTGCTGTAAGCCTTATGGACTTATATTCTTTGTGTGTGTGTGTGTGTGTGTGTGTCTGTTTGCATGTGTATAGAGCTCTATGAATAATGTCATTGTAACAACAATATAAACTTTATAACAGTACATTTCCGAATTACAGTTTCAACAATCCCACCCTTGTCATATATTCTACTTCTATAAACCCATGTTTCATTTTTATTATTTTAAATGTAAACAATTAAAGGTCTTTAAATGGTTTTTATTATAAATTCTTAGAAAAGAGTTTTATATTTAAAACACACTCTCTCTGAAGTTTTCTAATCCTTCCTGTGGAACCAGTCTTCTATGTGCCATCAATATTCTTGCAAACAACTTTTTTTGATACTGTGTAACTTCTGGAAATAAACACAGTATCTTTCTAAAATCATCTTTATTTTTCTTTCATTTTTGAAGGATTTTCTTTACTGAACATATAATTTTGAATTTGTAGCTTCCTTATTTTCATATGGTAAATATTTCATTTCATTGCCTCCTGGCCTTCATTGTTTCTTATAAGAAATCAATCATCTATTATATTATTATAATTTACATGTTATATGACTTCTTTTTCGACTTTTTTTTTCTTTTTTTAGCCATTTCATTTTAACATTACAAAGTGTGTTTTTCTTTGTGTTTACTCTTTTTGAAATATCTTGAGCTTCATGGATTTATGAGTTTACGTTTTTCATTGATACTGGAAAATTTTCTTTTTTTTTTTGAGACGGAGTCTTGCTGTGTGGCCCAGGCTGGAGTGCAGTGGCCGGATCTTGGCTCACTGCAAACTCCGCCTCCCAAGTTTACGCCATTCTCCTGCCTCAGCCTCCCCAGTAGCTGGGACTATAGGCGTCCGCCACCTTGCCCGGCTAGTTTTTTTGCATTTTTTAGTAGAGACGGGGTTTCACCGTGTTAGCCAGGATGGTCTCGATCTGCTGACCTCGTGATCCGCCCGTCTCGGCCTCCCAAAGTGCTAGGATTACAGGCTTGAGCCACCGCGCCAGGCCATACTGGAAAATCTTAATCATTATTTCTTTATGAACTTTTCTTTGCACTTTTCTTTTGTTTTTTTTCTAACTGTTTGTCTTTCTTTTGACTTTTTTTTTTTTTTTTAACTTTTTAAACTCCCATTTCGCATTTGGTAAAGCATGTTACATTATCTCACTGATCACAGAATGCTGTTTTATGTTCTTTTCTACACTTAATTATTTTTATTTCTGGTTTTATAAGTTACATTGGTCTGGTTTCAAGATCAGTGAGTATTCCCATGCTGTGTATAGTCTTTCGTTAAGTCCATGGGATAATTTTTCGCCTGTATATATTTTCTATAATGCACATTTTGTCCTGTGTATTTGCTGCTCTTCCCCACTTGTTCACATGTGTTGTTCACCTTTTCCAATAGATCCTTTAGCATGTTTACTGTAACTAAAGATAATATAGATAACATATTTATCACATTTATTTTATAATCCCTTTATGACCACATCTGGCCAATCTTTTCATCTGGTTTTATTGACTATTTCCCTTCTTGGCAATAAGTTTTACTTTCTTGCCTTTTTCACGTATCTGTTAATTTTTGATGAATGTTAACCATGATGTTCAAAAATCTGGTGTAAATAATATTTAAGTCTGGAAAATGACGTGCTTCTTTTTCTGCCAGGCCTACAGTGTGGGGAATTGAGTCAAACAAGTCTGTGGTGGATTGGTTCTTGGTATTGTGTTTTATCTACATTCAGTTCACCACAGGTTTCAAATTATATGATGGTAAGGTTACACATTTTCTTTAGCAGCGATCAAGATTTGAGTGTCTAGAGGATTTGACTCATTTCTCTCTACCATGCGTCAGGCATCACTAGACCATGAGGATGTCTCTTGGGTCTCCTCTACTTTTCCAGTGGTTAAGAATTTCCTCCGAGGAACTTGTTACAATCTAAGTGCCTATGGGATTTTCCTTAGTAATGCCCTCTGCTAACAGTGCATGTGAGTCTATCAAGAGCTCTCTGTCAACTCTCCTATATTTTCCCCAATAGCAGATACTTCTTGCCTGATTCTCAGTGTATGACCTAGAGTGCTTGTGGATTTTTCTCAGTTTTCTTCTCTGCACTCAGAATTCAATAAGTCCCATATGCCTATGTTTCAGGATGGTTGTTCAACCCTCTTGACCTCTGAATAGTAAACACATAAGTTTGTACTTCATCTGTCACAAAAATATTGCTGATTACTAATGTATACACTGCCCTGATTTTTTTCTGTATCTTTATTATAAATAAATCGGTGACTCTGTCATTTTCATCATCAACAAATATGTCCAATTGCTATTTGTCTCTACAGTGATCTTGCGGTGAAGAGGAATAGAATAAATGGCAGCTTTGGGAATTGTTCAAGAGATTATACACATATTTCCTTACACATCTTACTTTACCTAATAAAACCTTCTCAGTAGCAGGTAATTACAAATAAATATTTGTATTTATTGTGTGCCATCTATAATAAAAATTAAATAATAATAACTTGTCAAACTGATTAAAGGGTATTTTCTTTTATAGATTTAAATAAAATATAATAAAAATGTCATGTGGGCTTAAAAATGTAATTTTAAAGTTACATATCAATTTCATACTAATGTCAATATATTTCTAAGTACAAGCTACTAGTTTGGTGAAACATGTGGTTTATTTTTGCATTTTGTTTTTGTTGGAGAAAAATATAAAAACTCCATTTTCAAAGATACATTGTAACAAAATAAAAGTATTAACTGTGTGTTTTTTTAAATTATCCAGATATCCATATATATTAGGCTATTTCAATCACATTAAATTATTTCATCTTAAATGTACTTTTTTCTAATTTGTAGAAAGTGAAAGCTGGCCGGGCGCGGTGGCTCAAGCCTGTAATCCCAGCACTTTGGGAGGCCGAGATGGGCGGATCACGAGGTCAGGAGATCGAGACTATCCTGGCTAAGATGCTGAAACCCCGTCTCTACTAAAAAATACAAAAAAAACTAGCCGGGCGAGGTGACGGGCGCCTGTAGTCCCAGCTACTTGGGAGGCTGAGGCAGGAGAATGGCGTGAACCCTGGAGGCGGAGCTTGCAGTGAGCTGAGATCCGGCCACCGCACTCCAGCCCGGGGAACAGACCGAGACTGCGTCTCAAAAAAAAAAAAAGAAAGTGAAAGCTATAATTTTTATTTTCATTTTGAAGAAGCACAATTTTTGTTTGTCTGAGTTAAATAATTCAAGAGCATTTCCACTGGAAACTGTTTCTTTTCATTACAGTTGTGTAGAGAATTAGCTTATGGAATAGATAAAACCTTGAAATCTGTTATTACAAAGATTTAGTTTTGATCACTTATGTGATTTCTGGATATATTACTTAACACCTACTAACCTCAGTTTTCTATTTTGTAAAATTTGAAAATAATAGCTTACTACTTTAGGATTGCTATGAGCATCAAATGAAATAATACATATTCTATTATTTGTTTTTATGCATTTTGCATTATTCCATATAGCCTATAATATCTGAAAATGTAAGTACCTTGCTGATTGACCATAGCATCTATCCCAATAATTTGCATAGAGCAAATGGTCATTCTTTTTGAGAATTAAAACATTCATGAATAATTTTTAAAATAATTAAACAATCCTCTTTTTTAGCCATTTGACTGTCCAGAAATAGTGTCTAATAAAATTATTTATGATAAGGATGTTTGTATGAGCTTGGTTGACAAGTTCCCTAAGTATATTCTTAAGTTCAATGGTCTGTTTTAGGATTTTTCATAGACTACCATGCTAAAGGGTAGATATTTCCTAGGCATTATCTCTGATTTGGTTTTACGACTTTGGAAAAATAAGTCATTGATTGTTACTAGATTATGACTGCTTCCTAATCAGGGCTTGTCCAACTTCTCTTTATTGTTTTCTCTTTTATATCTTTAATTCAGTCTTCAGATATCTTCCTCCCATTCCAGATAAAAATCTAGAAAGACAGAGAGTAAGAGCTCAAATTAACACTTCTTTAAGTTACAGATAAAACTCTACTCTCTGGCTTGATTTTCATCTTGAATATGGAATGAAAAATATGGAAAATATGATTATCTTAGTTTATCCCAAATGAATATATAAAAATTAGGGGTCAAAGTTTACTACAAAAAATATATTAATCTACATGACTTTATATTCTGAACATTTATTTCCCAGAGAGACCTCATGGAGGACTGGTTTTTGTAGAACAAGAATTGACTACTAGGGTCTAAAACCATTCATTCTCAGGATTAATTAGAAAATTGGAGAATAAACTATGATAGAACATATTTGATTCAGGAATGTTAAATACAAGTTTCCTCCAATTATTAGCATTGTGGTGTTGGTATGGTCTCATAGATACAATCAAATAAGTTTATCAAGCCAGAGCAGCAAGAATAATTTTGGGAGTGTGGTATCTGCCATAAGGAAAACATTAAAGATGATTAAATCAGAGCCTATTTATTTTATAAGAAAGCTCACATATTTTATGGAGTAAAGTGAATTTACCATTATTCAGGAGTCACATAACGTACTTAGGCAAGCAGTCATTAATAATGGCTCTCTTTAAACCAGTGTTGCCTTTTTATATCTTTTTCTTTAATAGCTTCTATATGTAGATGCTATTAAAATTTATCATTACAAACATCAATTCTGAAAGAGCCCTATGTAGTGATCCCCTGAAACTTACTGAATCTCCATAAAAAAGATATTTATATTTTATTACTTAGTAGGATTCTCTCTTAAAAGTGACATACATTCCAAAATCTTATTTTTACTATAAACATAAATAAACATATAAAATATTTTTTATCTTAGAAAACATTTAAAATTGAATACTGAATGCTATGGTTTTCAGACAAAAGTATCTATTAGAATAAAAATAATGTTAATTTATTTCTATAATATCCATATTAATAAAATATATTCTAGATTATATTTCATAGATATGTGCTGAAATGGCTTTTTACAAATATTTTCATATTCTTGGTGTTAATTTAACTAAACACTGAAATTATCATTGTCTGAAAAAGGATTAAGTAAGCTGTCTTCAGTATATGCAGTTTTGACAATCCATTTAGACTCAGGATAAACATTATTTTTACATTAAAATAAAAGAAAAATTGCTAATGAAATATAATGTAGAGTTTTATTTATGCATATTTCTGGGGTTTTGTAATAATGTGGTAGAATTTTTTTCTCCTCCTTATTTTTTTCCATTAGCCCACACTTATATTTAAGTCACAGCATGCAATTGAGCTAGAAAATTATGAAATAATTTTAAACACAGTATGACTCCTTTAAATAAAATAGTTGTGAAAATTGGAGGTATGCACTGTTTTGCCCAACAGGACAAGAGAAGACTCTTTCTATTTTAGTAATATATAATCAAGTGTTGTCATTCATTTCTAAAATTCCTGTTGACTCTGAGGTGAACCATTAATGTGTTTATGTATAGGATTCACAGTTTGTTTTGATTTCACTTGTTTCAACTGACATTTTAGAGATTAAATACATGACTTGATTATTTTATTATAAACTTAGGCAGTAAAGGTCTCAGTTCTACTTACTAAGTAACAATTTGTTTTCTTCTCTTTAACTAAAAACTATTCTTGTTAGGCCAGTAAAACCACACCAGAAAAGAACATTATAATTGTTATTAATTAACAAATAGTAGCTGTGTTGTAGAAGTAATAATGGTCAGCTCTAAATGTGATTTTCAGGGTTTATCTTAAGAATATGTAACAACAGGGTTATAAGAACTGTCTGAGTATTGGCTTCTAGCACCAGTACTGACAGACTGAAGTAGAGAGCAGCCTGTTTCATGGAAATCTGTGACTATGTTCTCTTTGATCCATAATGGAGTTAATTATAATCAAGTACACAGGAAGTCCACAAAGTTTTTTTGTTTTTTTTTTAAGTAATTGTACCACTTAGATTTAAAAGGATTCATACATTTCAAAGTTAAAAGACGCCATTGGACTTGAAAGCTTCTATGGACAGGGCAAACTTACAGAAATCTCATTTGCAAACAAAAATAGTTTTTATGGCAAATGAAGTCTAGCTTAAGAGGAAAAAACTAAGAACTTGGATGACTTACCACAAAAACACATGAAGAACCACTCACAAGGAATAGAGTATTAATCAAGGACCTGTGATTGGCTAGATTTAAAATGTTTATAATCTTTGACTATGAAATGCCTCCCATTTGTTTATTTTCCTGATCGCCGTGTCTTTTGAAGTTAACTTCTCCCTCTCTCACTCTTGTGTGTTGGCTGTGTTGGGCACAGGTTGTCTCCCCCATGCTCACCCCATTCCACCCCATTCAGATTGAGAAAAGCTGATCCAGAGGACCCTTATCCACTCTGGAACTGAGTTAGACAATGATATCCTGCATCTCAAGTTTCAGGATAATGGTATAAATTGTGAGATGAGACTTTAGGGCATCTGGAAAGATAAACATATTTTGCATGTGTGAAGGATATAAATCATTCAGGACAAAAGGTCAGATTCTGGTTGTTTGTTGTATTAATGGTCCTTGATGAACCATAGCCTTCTACATTCTAACACATGTGTAGCACTTTCTCCGTAAAGCTGGATAGGGCTTGTGACTTATTTTGACCAATATAATTCCTTGGAACAACATGAGTAATCTCCGGATCAAACTTTTAAAGAAGCCTAATAACCTTGTAGAGAATTAGATTTAAAAGGAACACAGGCCTAAATGTTAAATATAAAATTATAATGTTTATAAAAAACATAGAATATCTCTGTGACCTTGCTTTAGGCAAAGATATGTTAAGAACACTGGAAGTATAATCAATAAAAACCAAAACATTACAAATTGGAGTACATCAGAATTAAAATATCTATTGTTAACTTCTGGTTTAAGTTTCAACATGCAAAGAGTTTGGAAGTGATCACTTCCATCCTTACAAGGCAAAAAGCTCAATAAGTTAAATATTAACAACTGTTTTTGGATCCATTAGAGAACTGAGATTAAAAGGCAAAATAGTGTCTTGAAATCTGAAGAGGCAAGCAAATACAGAGAAAAAAATAAAACAGGTTAGCTTAACTAGATAGGAAGCCACTGGAACTATAAACTGGAAGAAACACTTAAAGAGCAATTTTAACACATTGCTAAAGGCTAAGGGTAGAGTAGGTTGACAGTGAGAAACTTTTTAGGTCGTAGTCATAAGAAGAGGACTATGAGCTATCTTGGCTTTTACCTGTAGGAATCCTACCAGCTTCTCAAATGTGAAAAACCAAGAAATTACACTTTGTGTCTCTGGCATGGAGAAAGGAAAAGAAACCATTGCAAAATATACTAAATACATTATCTGTAACAAAAGCTTACTGTCTAGTCAAAAAGACTTTTCCAGAACCCTGTGTTACACAGACAGAAGGGCAATTATATGAGTGTAACCTCCTCAATTTTTCCTGTCTTAACTATGGGAGAGGGGCAGAAAAAAAATCTTATAAATACTGTGAGAATCAAACTCAAAGGTATCAGACCCACTAAGGTACTGAGATGTTATCAGAAGACTATGTAGAATTTTTTTTTCCCACTTCTACTCCCACATCGACAGTATTAAGTTTAATAACTGTGGATTTCAGGCAACAGAGCTGGAAGACTCAGAATCTATTTAAAAGCATTCAAAGAAAACAGGGAGACACAAACAAAGAACTAGGGGAAATTGAAGCCCCTGATACTTACAGTTACAGAAAACATTAAACACAGTCAACTCCTATGCAGATAAACATAAAACTGCATACTAAAGGCCGATCTACCTCAGATCCTATTATACAATACATCATATTGGGTTTCAACAGAAAGTCACAAAGCATATGAAAAGGCAAGAAAAAACAAAGTTAAAGAGACAAAGAAAGAACCAGAATGAAACTCAGATATGACATTAATGTTGGAGTTATCAGAAAATTTGAATAAATAGCATTAACATATTTAGGACTTTAGTAGAAGAAAATAGAAACATCAAGGAAAGATGAATAAAATAATTAGAGTCATAAAAACGCTATGAAGGAATCAAAAGGAATTACTTGAAAATGAAAGCACTATAATGTATACATAGAAAGTCTTTCAGAGTACATCAATAGACTGGACAGGATCCAGGAAAGGATCTGTGAGCTTTAAGATGGTATGCTAATAGAAACTTTCCAAACAGAAATGCAGTGAGAAAAAGAAAAAAATGATTAGAACAAAATTCAAGAAGTTTGAGACAGTTTCAAAAAGTATAGCATGCATGTAATTGAGATATGAGAAGAAAAATGAGATAATGGAGCTGAATAACTATTTGAAGTAATAATAGTTGCAAACTTTCCATTTCAGAAACCAAACCACAGACCCAGGAAGTTCACAGAACACCAAGTACAACAAACATAAAAAGAAATCGCACCTGGGAATATCATATTCAACCTGGTGTAAACCAAAGACAAATAAAATTATTGAAAGCAATTTGTTTTCAGAATCCACACAAATGAGAAGGATGGAGTCAAATATTGGAAGTGCTTAAAGAAGCATTTAAGCCTAGAATTATATATGTGGTAAAATAATCCTTCAGAAGTCAAAGAAAAATAAGGGCATTTTCAGAAAAACAAAAGCATAGAGAATTTGTCACTAACATTTCTGCTTATAGGACATTTTTAAAAGAAGTTTTTCAAGGTAAAGTTCAGAAACTCCATGTAAATAAAGCTCATTGACAATACATCTGGTCACCTAGGAGCACTGGTGGTGTATAAGGAGGTTATTGTTTACATATCTACTAACACAACATCTACTCTGAAGCCCATAGAACAAGAAGTAATTTTGACTGTCAAGTCTCATTATTTAAAAAACACATTTTGTAAGGTTATATTTGCCATATAGGTAGATCTCGGCAAAATAAATTGAAGGTCTTCTGGAAAAGACTTGCCATACTAAATGCCATTAAGAACATTCATAATTCATGTGAGGAGATCAATACATTAGGCATTTGGAAAAAATTGATTCCAAACTTCATGAATGACTTTAAATGTGGAGCCTGAAGATGTGACTGAATTGCTGCTATCTCATGATAAAATTTGACTGCATTAGGAGTTGTTTCTTATGGATGAACAAAGAAAGTGGTTTATTGAAATGACAGCAAAGAATGTAGAATATTATATAAACTTAGTTGATAAAGGTGCAGTAGGGTTTGAGAGGATTGCCCCCAACTTAAAAAGAAGTTCTACTTGGGGTAAAATGCTATCACAGCATTGCATGCTATGAAGAAACCTTTGTGAATGGAAGAGTCCAGCAATGCAGAAAACTTTTTTATTGTCTTTTTAAAAGAAATTGCCACCGTTGCCTTAACTTTCAGCAACCACCATCATAATTAGTCAGCAGACATCACTATCCAAGCAAGGTGCTCTATTAGCAAAAAAATTTGCCGATGGCTCAAATGGCTATTAACATTTTCTAGCAATAAAATATTTTTAAATAAAGGTATATGCATTGTCTTTTTAAACATAATTCTATCACACTTTTCATACACTACAATATAGTGTAAACATGACAAATATGCACTGGGAAATAAAAAGAAATTGTGTGACTTCCTTTATTGTGATGTTCATTTAATTACAGTGGCCTGGAATCAAACCCACAATACCTCTGAGGCATGCCTGTTGTTTCCTTGAAAAACATTCTCAATCAACTTGATCTAATTGATGTTTATTGAATACTCTATCATCGCCAGCAAAATGCACAATTTTTCAAGTTCACATAGAATATTCACAAAGATAAACCACACTTAGGTCATAAAACACATTTACATTTAGTAAATGTAAAAGAACAACATCATACAAAGTATGTTCTCAAAAGACAATGGAATTAAACTGAAAATCAATAAAAAGAACATGACTAGAAAATTCAAAATGTTTGGAAATTTAACAATATATTTCTGACTTACACATTTGTCAAAAAAAGCCTAAAGAGAAATTTTTAAATATGTTGTACTAAGTGAAAATGAAAATATAAGTTATCCAAATTTTTAGGATGCAGTGAAAGCAGAACTTATAAATTTATATCATCAATTGAATATATTTGAAAAGAAAGTGTGTTTAAAATGAAGAGTTTGAACTTATATTTTAGGAGTCTAAAAAATAAGAACAATTTAAGCATAAATAAAGTAGAATAAATAGTATAAATCAGAGGTGAAATCAATGGTAATAAAAGCAGAAAAAACAAAATTTAGTGAAACCTAAACCTGGTTCTTTGAAGAGAACAATAAAATTGACACACCTCCAGCCAAGCTATCTAGGGATAAAAGAAATGAAAACACAAGGTACTAGTGTCAGAACTTAGAGTAGTCATAACTATTCCTATCATAGCCAATAAATAATAATAAAAGAACACTATAATCAACTCACTATCCACAAATTTGATAACTTAGAAGAAAGATAATTAAAAAAAAACTACACAAGCTTTAAAACTCACCTAAAGAGAAACAGGTAAATAGATTAGGCCTATGTCTTTTAATGAAATTGAGTCAATAATCAATAACATTAAAACAAAATAAAGTACCAGTTCTATATGGCTTCCTTGGTGAATTCTGTCAAATATTTAAGTAGAAAAAATTCCAATTCCCTGTATTCTCTTCCAGAAAATAGAAGCAGAAGGACACTTTCTAAGTCATTCTATGATTTCAGTGCTATCCTCAAACCAAGATAAAGACATTAGAAGAAATCAATACATGTTGTAAACATAGATGCAAAAACCGATAACCAAATATGATAAAATCAAATTCATCAGTGTATGTAAAAAATTATATGGAATGACCAGGTAGTATTAATGACAGGTATGCAAGACTGATTTAACAATAAAAATGTAAGTAATATAACCCATCATATTAACAGGATAAATAAGAAAAGTTATCATCATATCAATAGATGTAAACATAATTTTAAAACATCCAACATCCATTCATAATAAAATTCCTCAGACAACTAGGAATAGAAGACAAACTAAATTTGGTAATAAATGCCTACAAAGTCCAACAGTTAACATCATACTTAACAGTGATAAATTAGTTGTTTTTTTCCTAAGATCAGAAACAAGGCAAATATGTAACCTCATGCCAGTCCTTTTCTACATAATACTAGACGTCCTAACTAGTGCTACAAAAGAAAAAAATGCAAATAAAATGGAAAGAAAGAAATAACACTGTAATTTTTGACAGATGACATAGTTGTCAATGTATAAACTTGCAAAGAATCATCAAAAAAGTTTCCAGAATAAGTGATTATAGCAAGGCTGCACAATTTACAATGTTAATATACAAAAGTCAATTGCTTTTCTGCATACAAGCAATGAACAATTGAAGTTTAAAATTAAAAATTTCATAATATTTCTCAGCAAAAAAACAAAAATCTATATGTAAATCTATTTGTAGAAATAATACAGTGCTGATTAAAGAAATAAAATAAAATAAAAACAAGAAATGGGGAAAGGATACCATTCCATAAATGGTATTGGAATAACTGGATATCCATATGAAGAACAATAAGACTAGGTCCTTATCTTTGACCATATAAAAAAATTAACTCAGATGATTTAAGTATTTATATGTAAGATCTCAAACTATAAAAATCCTAGAAGAAAACCTAGGAAATATCCTTCTTGACATCAGCCTTGGCAAATAATTTATGGCTAAGTTCCCAAAAGCAATTGCAGCAAAAACAAGCAGAACTTAATTAAAGCACCTCTGCACAGAAAAAGAAAACATCAATAGAGTAAACAGACCGCCTACAGAATGGGAGAAAATATTCACAAACTGTGCATGCATGTGACAAGGGTCTGGATTAGTCCATTCTCATACTGCAATGATAAAGTACCTGAGACTGGGTAATTTATAAAGAAAAAGAGGTTACATGGACTCACAGTTCCATATGCTGGGAAGGACTCACATATATGGCAGAAGGCAAAGGAGGAGCAAAGGCAAGTCTTACATGGCAACAGGCAAGAGAACATGTGCAAGGGAACTGCCTTTTATAAAACCATCAGATCTCATGAGACTTATTCACTATCCTGAGAACAGCACAGGAAAACTCGCCCCCATATTTCAATTACCTCCCACTGGGTCCATCCCATAACATGTGGGGATTATGAGAGCTAAAATTCAAGATGGCATTTGGGTGGGGACACAGTCAAATTACATCATTCCACCCCTGGCCCCTCCTAAATTTTATTCCCTCAAATTTCAAAACCAATTGTGCCTTCCCAACAGTCCTTCAAAGTCTTAACTCATTTCACTATTAATTCAAAAGTCCACTGAGTCATCTCAGTGTCATCTGAGACAAGGCAAGCCCCTTCTGCTATGAGCCTGTAAAATCAAAAGCAAGTTAGTTGCTTCCTAGATAGAGTGTGGGCACAGGCATTGGGTAAATACAGGGAGAAATTAACCAAAATGAAAGGGCTACAGGCCCCATGTAGGTCTGAAATCCAGCAAGGCAGCCAAAACTTAAAGCTCCAATATGATCTCCTTAAATCCATGTCTCACATCTAGGTCACACTGATGCAAGAGGTGGGCTCCCATTGTCTTGGGCAGCTCTGTCCCTGTGGCATTGCAGGGTAAAGCCTCCCTCCCCACTGCTTTCATGGGCTAGCATTGAGTGTCTGCAGCTGTTCCAGGTGCATGCTCTGCTTCTCTTGTAAAACTGAATGCCTTTAACAGCACGCAAGTCACCTTTTGAATGCTTTGCTGCATATAAATTTCTTCTGCCAGATACCTTAAATCGTTTCTTTCAAGTTCAAAGTTCCACAGATCTCTGGGACAGGGACAAAATGCCACTAGTCTCTACATAGCAAGAGTGACATTTACTCTACTTCTCAACAAGTTCCCATCTCCATCTGAGACCGCTTCACTCTGGACTTCATTGTCCATATCACTGTCAGCATTTTGGTCAAAGCCATTCACCAAGACACTAGAGAGTTCCAAACTTTCCCACATTTTCCTGTCTTCTTCTGAGCCCCCAAACAGTTACAACCTCTGCCTGTTACCAAGTTCCAAAGTGACTTTTACATTTTTTTTTTTTTTTTTTGAGATGGAGTCTCGCTCAGTCGCCCAGGCTGGAGTGCAGTGGTGCGATCTCCGCTCACTGCAAGCTCTGCCTCCTGACTTCACGCCATTCTCCTGCCTCAGCTTCCCATGTAGCTGGGACTACAGATGCCCGCCACCACACCCGGCTCATTTTTTTTGCATTTTCAGTAGAGACGGGCTTTCATTGTGTTGGCCAGGATGGTCTCTATCTCTTGACCTCGTGATCTGCCCACCTCAGCCTCCCAAAGTGCTGGGATTGCAGGCGTGAGCCACCGAGCCCGGCCTACATTTTCAAGTATCTTTACAGTCATAACCCACTCTACTGGTACCAATTTACTGTGTTAATCCATTTTCATACTACTATGAAGAAATACTGAGTAATTTACTTTTTTAAAAGGGAGAATTTTAATGGATTTACAGTTCCACATGGCAGGGGAGGCCTCACAAATATGGTGGAAGGGGAAGGAGGAACAAAGGCAAGTCTTACCTGGCAGCAAGCAAGAGAGCATGTTCAGGAGAACTGCCCTTTGTAAAACCATAAAACCATCAGAGCTAGTGGGACATATTCACTATCATGAGAACAGCAAGGGAAAACTCACCCCAATGATTCAATTACCTCTCATAGAATCCATTTTATGACATGTGGGGATTATGGGAACTAAACTTCAAGATGAGATTTGGGTGGGGACACAGCCAAACCATGTCAGGTCTAATATTCAAAATCTATAAATAATTTAAACAAATCAACAGAAAAAAAACAAAGAACCTCATAAAAAAGTGGGCAGAGGACATGAACAGACATTTCTCAAAATAAGACATTCAAGTGACCAATAAACACATGAAAAATGCTCAGCATCATTAATCATCACAGAAATACAAATTAAAACCACAAATCAAAACTATCTCACACCATTCAGAATAGGTGTAATTAAAAAGTCACAAAAATAACAGATGCTGGTGAGGCTGTAGAGAAAAGGGAGTGATTATTCTCTGTTCTGGAAATGTATTGTAAATTAGTTCAGCCTCTGTAGAAAGCAGTTTGGATATTTCTCAAAGAACTTAAAACACTACCATTCAACCCAGCAATATTACTGGGTGTATACTCAAAAGAATATAGATTATTCTACCAATAAGATGGATATACTTGTATGTTTATTACAACCCTATTCACAATATCAAAGGCATGGACTCAACCTAGGTACCCATCAATGGTGGACTGGATAAAGACAATTTGGTACATATACATCACGGAATACTACACAGCCATAAAAAAAGAATGATGTCAATTCCTTTGCAGCAACATGTATGAAGTTGGAGGCCATAATCCTAAGGAAATCAATGCAGGAACAGAAAACCAAATACCACATGTTCTGATTTATAGGTGAGAGCTAAACACTGAGCATACGTGGACATAAGCATGAGCACACAGTCACTATGGACTACTCTATGGAAGGTGAGGAAGGAGAGTATGAGTTGAAAAACTGCCTGTTGGTTACTTTGCTCACTACCTGGATCCAGTGTACTCATGTAAGAATACCACATATGTACACCCTGTATCTAAAATAAAAGCTGAAATTTTAGAATAATAAAAATAAAAATAAACGAGGTTCCATGTTCACAGATTAGAAGACTCATTGTTAAGATGTCAATTATTTTCAACTGCATTTATAAATGCAATACAACCCCAAACAAAATCCCAGCAAACTATTTCTCTGATACTGACAAATCTGATTTTCATTTTTACATAGAAAAGCTAGACTAAGAATATCCAACACAATGTTGAATAAAAATAAAGTTAGATGAATTATAATACCCTATTTCAAGACTTACTACAAATCTGCATTAATTAAGAAAGTGTCATATTGCTGAAACAATAAACTTATAGATGAATGGAACAGAAGAGAAAGGCTATAATTAGACCCACACAAATATAGCCAACTGATCTTTACAAAAGAGTAAAGTAAATTCAATAGAGGAAAAATGGTATTTTTGGCAAATAGTACTGAAAAATTAGATTTCTCTGTGCAAAAAAATTTAGAAACAGACTTTACACTTTTTATAAATATCAACTCAAAATAAATCGCAGGCATGAATTTAAAATGTGAAGCTATAAAAATTTTAGAAGAAAACATAGTAGAAAACGAGGTGATTATTGATTAATAAAAGAATTTTTGTTATACAGCAAAAAAAGCAATATCCATGAAAAGAACTGATATGTGGAAGCTTATTAAAATCAAAAACTGTGTGAAAGACACTTAAGAGAATGAAAAGACAAGTCACAGACTTGGAGGACATATTTGCAAAACACGTGTCTAATAAAATGTTTGTATTCTATGTATATAGACTTGTAAAACATAACAATAAGAAAAAAATACGTAATTTAAAATGGCAAAAGATTTTAACCTTACCAAAGATGATACGCAAATGGCACATAAGCATGTGAAGATATCCAAAACCATTTGTGATTAGTAACTTAAATAATGAGATACAAATATACACCTGTAAGAATGACTAAGCAAAATCTAACAACACAGTATGGGTAACAGAACCTTGTCTCAAAAAAAACAAACAAAACTAACAATATTAGAATCTGGTAAGAATATGAGGCTATCATTCATTGCTGGTAAAAATGGCAAATAATACAACCAATTTTGAAGTTTCTTAGTTTCTTACAAAGCTAAATGCATTTTTACTATAACTAAGACCATTGTTGCTTATATACCTCTTAGGTCTACAAGTGCATTACTACTGTCAGGTATATACCTAAGAGAAATGAAGACATTGCTACACAAAATTTATGTAATTGCCAAACACTAGAAGCAAACAAAATTTATTTCTGTAGGTGAATGGATAAACCAACTTGGTAAATCCATACAATAGAGTGTTAGCCAGAAATAAAAAAAAAAAAAATGAATTATCAAGCCATGAAAACATGGAGGAACCTGAATTACATATAGTTAAATCAACGAAACCAATCTGAAAAGACTACATATGGTATGATTCCAATTTCTGACATTCTGAAAAAAAAAAAAAAAAAAAACTATGCTGATAATAATATATTGGTGGTTTCTATAAGTTTGGAGAAGGGAATTAATTGTTAAAGCACAGGAGATGTTTAGGGTTGCCAAATTTTCAATATATTACTGAAAAGTTGAATGCATAATATTTATTTTGAAAAGCCATAGAACTTCACAGCACAATGAATGAAGCATAATGTTTGCAAATTTAAAAAATAAAAGTAAAAACAACTTTTAAGGTGTCTAGCAACCCCAGAAATGAATGTGTCCTCATTTAAAGTGTTAGGAGCAGGGATGGGGAATTGGCAGCCTAAGTAAATTTGGAAATAAATAAAACCTGTAAGACTAAAGGCAAAAAGATCTGCATGTAAGTACTGTACTCTAGCTGATAAAGTTCTTCTTCAGAAATGGTTCAAGTTACCAATTCTGATATTGCTATATGTATGTACTGAATTTAAACAATAGCTAAATGGATGGTGGAAGATGGGAGCCCAGATTTTTAATGTTAAAATGTGAATTCTCCAGTAAACAAGGAGAGGAGGTTAGAATCACCCATGTGGCTGGAGACATCAGTGTAAATTCATGTTTACCTTAATATAGATAGAGGTGGTTTATATACAAATAAGTATAAATAGGTTTTCAATTCATAGGTTAGTACATACATGTATATTTCACTGCTCTATCAGATGGGAGGGCCTAAAAGCAATAAACCCAACTAGCAATGAGCACACTTAGTGTACAGATCATGGTTTCTAACTCCATTTTCCAATAAATGGAACCAGGAATTCTCTGAAAAATGGTTGATTCTAAGACTGTAAAAGATGAGCTTGGAGTACTTGAGTGTTGGCGATTAAGAGTATGCTAAAATAAAACAAAACAAAAAAACAAGAACAAAAGGCCAAAATCTACATTGACTGGTCTATGGCAACAGGATATAAATGCCAGCTGAAAATGATTCAAATGATCAATAGCTGTAATCATTTGAACAAAACTGAAGAAATAGTATTGGATTATAGCCTAAGGTATAAAATAAATAGCCATAAATTCATATGCATATACATAAATATTTGGATTAACAAATAAAAGGAAGAAAAGAGACATGTCTCCTTTCCAGAAGAATTATACATAATTTATGTAAATAAGTCTACCTTCAATAAAGTATAGCACAAATCTCTACTTCTTAACTGTAGACTATATAGTGACTTCTTTCAAAATATAATGTATGAAAAGAAAGAAAAAATATAACTTTAGAGTGGAGAAGCTTAACAGTTTCTCAGCCAGATGATGAAAGTCAGTATTCACAGTGATAAATCATATTAATAGTGTGCAATTTTGATACAATGTAATGAAAAGAGAAGTATATCTCCACGGTTTTTCTCATAAAACCTACAACCCCAATTTAACCATGAGAAAAATATTAGACAATTGCCAATAGAGGAAAATCTCACAAAATACATGACCATTACTTAGTTTAGTAAAAAGTGTCAATTATTCAAAAGTTAAACACACATCTGCCAATTATTCAAAAGTTAAACATACATCTGCCATATGACTCAACCATTTACTCATAGGAATTTACCCATGAGAAAAGGAAACATATGTCCATGCATTCTCTTCCATTGGCTTATGGTAATACTGTTTTCCATTATTGCTAGATTTTGGGTGCCTCAACCAGCATCTCTTATTAATTCTTTTAGCCTACATACATCTATATAACAAGTTTCTTAAAGTCCCTCGACTTATGTGAGTTGAATTCTGCTTCCTGATAAAATTATGCCTGAGAATATTGCTCAGATCATCAAAAACATATGTCATCATTAGAGGAATTAACTTTTTGCTATATTTGTATCTAATCTGTTCCCCAGATTATCATTTGCTTTTTTAATTTCAGGAATGATATTTGTGTATTTATTAAAATTTAAATAAACATTAATAAGTAGTAAGTTAAAAGTCAATATGTTTTAATGCATATGTTAAGAGACAGTAAAATATTGATAACTTTCACATAAACTTTCTATTTTTTGTGCCACCTATAACTTTTACACTTGGTCTGCCTTTGCAGAAATTTTTAAATGTCATATTTATATGATATTTTTATAATTATCTCTCAATGAAATCTCTTTCTTCTTATTCAGACTACGGTTATACTCAGTACAGCTTATGCCATCATGTTTCTGGATTTTATTGGTGCCAGAATATCAGTTCAATGATTTGTGTTCTTCATAATACACTATATGCATAGACAAAGACCTTTCTCATTTGCAGGATCTTGGTAAATTATTATTACCCTCAAACAAAATAAAGGACAAGGAGGAGTCAATCCATGCATTGTCTCATGCCTTTCTTAAAGTTGTATTTTTTTTTTTTCCACCATGAGGCAAACATCCCTCTTTTTTTTTGTTTTTATCTTTTCCAGATACCTCAAATACCTAAATTTCATAACACTAGTTTTAAGGAGTCATAGGTGATCCTTAACTTGAGAACTATTGCTTCTAATAGTTTTACCAAAGACTTACTAACTTTTCCTTGTAAAATCTTGTGCATTTTGTGAGTATTCATATATGAGTTACAAAGAATCAAAGTTTTACTAGGCTAGTCTCTATGTGACTATTTCTAAATGTCCAGATTTAGTAGGTTGATAGCCAAGCACTAAGAATTGCATAGATCATATATTTCAATTAAACATTTCAAAAATAATTTAAAATAAAATACAAATGAGAAATCTGAATGGAATTATCACTTCAAATTCCAGAACAAAAGTGAGTATGTTTGTCATATGGCTCTATAACTGTAAATGTTTAATCTCAAATATGAGCTATTGTAGTGTATGCTCTCTGATTTCAGCCAAGTATAGAGCCGTGGTAATATGTGTGAACCCTGGAATCATAAGAATGTGTGTTCAGAACTGTCACCCATCAATTTCCCAGCTGAGTGACCATGAAGAAATTATTTTATTTCTCTACACTCTACTTTCCTTATCTATAAAATAAGAATATTAATGTCCATGCTTTATGTATCTAAGAACTAAATTAGATAATGCACATATGTAATCAAACTAATACCCAAATTTCTTGGTATAGAGTATAGAGTTTCTGATATTTCGGTCTCTGTCTACCTTCCTACTCATATATTTCTGTATATTCATCCTCATTTACAGAGTTTCCAGAAAAAGGGCTCCTGATCCAAACCCCAGGAGACGGTTATTGGATCTCACACAGGAAGGAATTCAAGGACAGTTGCAGAGTGCAGTGAAAAGAGATAGTTTATTTCAAGCCACTCAGATACAGAATAGGGCAGCCTAAGAAAGCAAGGGGAGGCACATGCCATCTTTCTTTTAAACTCTTCTTATATAACGTATTATCTATGTAAAAGCTAAGTTATGTCTATGTGCTGGTGGACTGACAGCATGACAACCTTGAGTATTTTATTCAAAGTTATTACTGGCATTTTAGTGTGTAAACACATCAAAGCATGACTATAATCATCACAAAAGAACATACTTTTATGTGATATTTGGGCATCTGGACATTTTGTTGTTGTGAGAGTTTGTCCTTTCAGGTATTACTAACCTGTTTCCTTAGCTGTAAACATCCTAGGACCATGGGTCATGACTCACAAGAAATGTGCCTTTCCAGAGGCATAAAATCAACTCATAGGAGTTGATTATAAAATGATATCACCCTACACCTGTAATCCCAGCACTTTGAGAGGCCAAGGTGGGTGGATGACCTGAGGTCGGGAGTTCGAGACCAGCCTGACCAACATGGTGACACCTTTTCTCTACTAAAAGTACAAAATTAGTCCAGCGTGGTGGTGCACGCCTGTAATCCAAGCTAGTTGGGAGGCTGAGGCAGGAGAATCACTTGAACTGAACCTGGGAGCCAGAGGTTGTGGTGAGCCTAGATGGCGCCATTGCACTCCAGCCTGGGCAACAAGAGAGGAAAACAAACAAAAGAAAGTATCACCCTGGCTCTTCTATGCTCCTTTTTTTCCCCAACATAATCCCCTTTTATGAGAGAACCCTTACTTTTAAGGGGAGATGAAGGACACAGGTCATTCTTCTGTAACTTCTCCTACTGACGATGGATGTTGATCTTTGGGGCAGGATTCTCTTGGAAATGTTTGCAGCTGGCCTCTAGGGAGCCAAGGGGGTTCCTCGTTTGTGTGATGTTCTGATGATCCCATGGGCATAGGCCCTGCCTAGTACTGGAAGAGCAAAAATCTCTGGATTCCTGATCTAAGGGGACTAGAGGTAGGATGTCTTTATTTCCTAAGTGAGAAGATGGGATGGTTTGGAAGCCTTGTGCCACCATCATGGTTGTTTAGAATTGTTGTCATCTGGAAGACACAAACTTTATCAAGAGTTAAACAAGCAAGGGCCAGAAATTAGTAATAACAAGTTAGCTATCAAAGGTACTAAAAAGGACAAAAAACAAGGGAGACTCAGGAAGGCTCTTTCAATTGTGGACCAAATATAGTTGGGATCAGTGCCTTGGTTATATTTGTGCACCAGACAGCTTTTTCATATATTTTCTGTGTATCTTCTTCTATTTGACCTGAAGTATTTACACAACTGCAGCAGGTTTTATTATAACATATACTCCTTCTTGTTCAAGCCATCAGTAAGCAAGGGTTAATTTAAGATCCATTGCTATATCTGCTAATAAATCAAGGGAGAGTTTTAATGTGTCGCCTGTTTAATGGACAGTGTGTAGAATGAAGAAGCAAAGTTTTTCAGAGTTGCCTTATGGTATGTAAATTTTCCCCAAAGAGCCAACAAACTGACAGCAACTTCAATCCCAGCCAATATAAGGCCCACTGCTTGCTTAATGCTAGGGTGAGTGATGTTATACAGTTGTATATTAGAGTGCTTTGCTTGTTCTATTGTACACTGACCCCTGAAGTTTATCAATACACTGGTTTCATGATCCCAAATGAGAGACAAATTACTTCTATAGGTTAATTGAATGAATGACCACATAGCCATGGATATGCACTGGGGGTACAAACCTGTATGGATGGGAGTCATTAATAATGTTGAGTAGCAGTACAAAAGACTTTGGATGTTACTTATCTGTTTATTTGCAAAATAACAACCTTAGGTCTTCTAAGGGTTCAAAAGTGTAGGTCTTGTTGTCTTTCTCAGGAGTCTGCTGGGACTCATAAGAAACAGGTTTAATCTTGAATAGGTGTGCCCAGCTAGTGATTCCCTGAATTTCAACAGCAATAGGAGTGCTTAACAATACCTGATAGGGGCCCTTCCATTCTTGTGATCTACAGGAGATCCTTCTTTTCAAGTTTTTAATAAGACTAAGTCTCCTGGTTAAGCAGGAGAGTTATGAATATTTATGAAGGTGGTTTTTATACATCTATATTGAACAAACATGCATATGAAATATGACTTTGTTTATGTTGGTGTGGAGACTCAACCCTTGACTGATATGATCTTAGATTCTCTTTATAATTCGATATCTTATTACCATAAAGAATCTGTTCTGTAAGTCTTATGATTTCTGTTTTAATGTTAATGCTGATCTATTGTGCCTGATTTTCAAGTTGGGGGGAAGGTATAGGAGGTGTATCCTCCCCCCATCCAACCCTGTTTCCTGTCATGGCCTCAACTAGTTTCTCAAATTTTTTTTTTAATTCCCTTTGTCCAAGAGGCAGGTATATTCTATAGGAGGAGGGGTGATTAAGGTTAATTAGTTTATTTTTATTTATTTTAGTTTATATTTCCCCTTTTTAGTTAAGACATGCCAGAGGCAGTATAAATGGCCAAGCTTTTATTTTGTTCCATAGTGATGTGAGGGTGGTGTGCTACCTGCCCTGGGTCCATCATGTCTCTTGGTGGGAACCCTATGGTGAAGAGACTTAGAGTCAAAAGACATATAGCCAATTAAATGCTCCAGGCCAGATGCAAATAGAGGTGGGCAGGTAGTAATTAATTTAAAATCTCTTTTAAGCAACATAAGAACCAAAATACTAAAAGCCAAAATGCAAGGCTATAAAATTAACTTATCTCTAAATTCTATATATTGAGCTACTATAATCTTGACTTGCAGCAATTATCTGTACAAAACACCATCATTTTGTTCATCTGTTGAGGCATTTGTGTGCCAATCCTTGTTTTGGAAGGTCTAAATTAATTTTAGCTCTCAAAACTGGCCCTTGCAATGCAATAGTATCTAGGCCTGGAGGGATTGGATAGTTTCAAATTCTGGAGCTAAAACATGAGGAATTAACAATATTTTAAATGAAAAGCTAATACATTATTAAATTAACCTTTATGTTTTTGAATACAAGCCTGACCATATGTCTCATGAAAGCTGTTTGTTTTGATTGTCGTTTTTGCCTGAATCTGAAGATGAAGTTTGTTTAACTTGAATTTGGTATTAGAAACTGAGTGGAATCAATGCCTTCTTTAGATAAGATATACGCACTCAGGAGTTGAAGCCCTGTAACTCAACAGCACAAGGATTTGTTAATAGCATCTGATAAAGATATTTTCTAGGGGGCTGGAGGGAGTCCTTTGACTGATTTTTTTTCAGTATATGTAATTATCAGGCTGGGAGTGGTAATACTAGAGTTCATGGTCTGACTGGAAGCTGTAAAATGATCCTACAACCTTGCAGTGAGTAATTTTTATAGCTTTAAAAAGTCCCAGCAATAAAAAGTAAGTCAGAGACTTAATTGAGGATTTTGATTTTGGGGACATTTGTTAGAAATGTTAAAAGACTCAAAACATTTGATTAAAAGAGAATCGCAGGTCATTGTGAAATAATAGTTACTCATTTTATTGAAGTGATAATCAAAATGACTTTGAAAGTCAATAGATGTAAAATCTATAACCCTTTTAAATCTTAAAATTTTACAACTAAGAACCTAATCCAGACAGTGCAAGAATTATAAAATCTTGTTTCCAAAGCCAGTTACCAAAAAGGCAAAACAAAAAAAATCTTTTGCACCATGACTGCTTCTCCTTAAGGAAAGCCCATTTATATAATCTGGAAGTCAAACTTGATGAAAAAAGTGCTTGGTTTAATCAGACACAGAAAGAGTGTTTTCAAGGTTATGAGTATAGCAGGGGAATACATGGCTCTTAAGAACAGCATGGGTTTTCTGATTACACTGAAAATTTAGATATATCAAGAAAAGCCAAGAGTAGAGAATCAAGTTATACTAGAGGAAAACATTGCTTTCTTGTTTGACCTTCAAGATAAAATATTTCAGTATCAAGCGGTAACAACAGTTAGAACCAGAGGATAAAACATTACAGGGGCTGATGAAAAAATCAAAAGAGAGAGTTGTCATTTTAGGTCTTCTCAAGGAGAAAAAACGCTGAAAGCAGTGAGACACAGCAAAAGTTGAACTTATGAGATATGAGATTCTGAAAAGTTTTTAAAAGAGAAAGATTTTAAAATTAAAAGTAAAATTTGTTGTAATTCCTTTAAGAGCAAATCAATACCTTGAAAAACATGGTTTTATGTAGGAGACCAATCTTACAAAAACTATTATAAATGATTCCTTTTAATTATAATCAACTTAATCACATAAAAATTCCTTTATAAATTCTCCTTCACAAGCCTTATTGTAACTTACACAGGCCATCTACAACATGCTTTGCCTTTCTTGTTCTAAACTTTTGTCTCTCTTAACTAATCAGTCATTTTAATTTAAGACAACAATTTACCATACATGACCCTTTTTCATACAAAATTATTCTCTTTTCTTCATAACTTTTCCTACCAAAAATACACCTTTATATTCATACTTGTCTTCATCTCTCTCTCCCCTCTACATATTGGTTCCTTTCTACCTTGCTTCACAAGTAACTATTTTCAAGTCCATAATTTAATTGACCTTTAGATAATTTCTGATTTAGACAAAATTACATTTTTACTAAATAAAACTAGATCCCAGAATCCTTTTGGCCTCCAATGCTGTACACAGAGATACCAATTAAGCAATCCAAAGAATAAAAATCATCAAAACCAGAAGGAAAATGATAGGTATAAATTTCAGGGTGATATGAATCACTAGTGAGGCACAGACAGCAAATATGCAGCCAACAAAGGAGACATCCGGATCAAGAAGCAGAAGGTTCTGGCAAACATGCCTCTGAGCCACAGTTTATCCATCATGGTAACATTGTAAACTGATACCTCTAAAGGCCAAAAAATATTGTGCAACAAGGTGGTGGCAAACCTGGAAATCCCACCAGGCCAGGTTCCCTAGCAGACATAGCCCAAAAGATCCAACAACTCTGGGAAAGGAGGTCTAATCCCTAGTCTCTGGAGAATATTAAGGAACATGGTATCCTTGTGTCTCCTGGGACTCAGAAGACTAACTTCACTGAAACAAGGAAAAGGAACAAGAAAGGGAAGGGAAGAGACAACAAAGTGCACTCACCCAGATCCTACTTACCAGAGGTGGCCAATTGGTGCTGCAAACTGAATTTCCTTAGCCTAGGGCCTCATCTTAAAAATCCCTTTGTGGTGTTGCCAGCAAGAAGTTGTCAGAAAAAAAGGTTTCTGATCCCAATCCAAAGAGAGAATTCTTGGATTTTGCACAGGAAGGAATCTAAGGCAAGTCACAGAGTGTAGTGAAAAGAGCTGGTTTATTGAAAGCTACTCAGATACACAGTAGGGCATCCTCAGAAAGCAAAAGGAAACACTCATCATCTTTTTTTTAACACTTCTTATCTAGGGGTCTTGTCTATGTAAAAACTGCTTTACATTATGTCTACATGCTGGTGGGTTGACAGCATAACAACCTTTAGTACTTTGTTGATTTAAAGAAAGTTATTCCTGGCATTTTAGTGTGTAAGTGCAACAAAGTATGACAATAATCATCTTAAAAACATAAATTATTATGCAATATTAGATCATCTGTACATTTTGTTGTCAGAGGAGTTTGTCCTTGCAGACATTATTAAACTATTTTCTTAACGGTAAACATCTTAGAACCATGGGTCATGATTAGCAAGAAATGTGCCCTGCTAGTGTAAGATGGAGTTGATGTAAAATGTTTTCAGTCTGGCCCTCCTATGTTCCTGTTTCCCTATTAACAACATGCCTTCTGCTTTACTGTGACCATAACTAATAACCTTCAGTTTCTTGAGCATGATAATTTTTTTTCTTTTTTCAATCAGTTAGTTCATATTATTTCCACTGCCTAAAATCATCCTCTAATTTCATTCTTCTCAGTGAATTCATATTTCCACCTTGTCTGTAAAAACTTTTCTTATCCCATAAACACAATGGACCACTTTTTCCTTTCTCTATTGAGCTACATATAAACATTGAACACCCTAATTGGTCAAATGTGTTAGAATTATTGATTTATATATTTATTCCTTCTGATCACAAGTCTCAACAGATTGTGACTGCATCTAATTGGAGTTTGCTTTTCCATCTTGTAGCACATAATGAGGGCATAACAAATACCTTATTACATGAATTTCTGACTTTGTAGATTGATTTTAGGATGTTTCATCTTGTCATATCTAAATAAGTATCTTGTTTGTTTCTATATTGGACAAAAAAGGTGATACTATTTCTTGGAGACAGTCTTCTATCTATCTCATTCTATGTCTCTATCCATTTTTGAGGTAGGAGATCAGCAGGACTTGTTTTCTGAGCCTTAGTTATGACCCTGTTGAACAAGAGAGGACGTAGCAAAGAAACCAGCCAAAACCTGCTAGAATCAAGATGGCGATGAAAATGACCTTTAGTTCCTGTCACTGCTTATTTGCATTTGCATAAGACACTCCCACCAGCTATCTGATGTTTTACAAATGCCATGGCCACAACCCAGAAGTTACCTTACATGGTTCAGGGAACTCCCCATTCCTTTTCCAGAAAGGTCATGAATAACCCACTTCTTAATTAAGCATATAATTGAGTGGGTATAAATATAGGCAGTCGGTAATTTTCCAGGGCCTCTCTGGAGCACTCTGCCTATAGGATAACCCTACCCCGTCTGTGGAGTAACCATTTTGCTTTACACAGTTGCTCTAATAAACTTGCTTTCTTTCACTGTTGGCTCACTCTTGAATTCTTTCCTGAGTGAAGCCAAGAAACTTCCTGGGCTCAGCCTCTATTTTGGAATACATCTGTACTATTTTCATTATATGTTAGTTGAGTGTACAGATGCTTCTTGACTTATGAAGAACAAGCTTACAACCTTATAAACTCATTGTAAGTTGAAAATATTATAACTCAAAAATGCATTTAATATATAACATAATGAATATCATTGCTTAGCTTATCCTGTCTTAAATGTGCTCAGAATATTTATATTAGCATAGAATTGGGCAAAATTCTCTAATGAAAAGCTTATTTAACAATCAAATGCTGAAAATGTAATTACAATGAAAGTGAAAAACAGAATAACAGAATGGTTGAATGATACGTGAAGTACCGTTTTACTGAATGCACATCACTTTTGTATAATTGTAAAGTAAAAAAATCATAAATCAAACCATTGTAAGATGGGAATTGTCTGTATTTAGTGTTAGTTATTAATGTTGTGAAGTTTTTGTTTATTAAAATGTATGTTGCATGTAGAATTAAATTTGACCTGAAGCTGCCTTCATATATTAAGTTTTTAATGTAACAAACTGCAGCCTAACTTAATACACAAACAAACCAAAACCTAATTTAGGTCTCCAAAAAACAACCAAGCTTTTGAGTGTGTTTGCTCTTCCCTCTCTAATTCTTTTAATTGTGATGTTAGAGTGTCAATTTTCGATCTTTCCTGCTTTCTCTTGTGGG
>NW_012114644.1:1216377-1273373 GCF_000951035.1 Colobus angolensis palliatus
AGATGACCCCAGTACCTCAGTTGAAAATGCAGAAATCACCGGTCTTCTGTGTCCTTCGCGCTGGGAGTTGGAGACTGGAGCTCTTCCTATTTGGCCATCCATTTGGCCAGTCTCTTATTTCTTAACTTAAAATTTTCAAGCATAAGTATAACAAATGATGGATTCTCTGAATCTTCATGTTGGAGGAACTTTAAATCTTCAAAATATTTTTGAAAGAAATTAAAGAATATGTTAAAAATCCATGTTTATTGTTATAAATTAATTCACAACACATCAATTTATTGATTAGCACACCCTCTTTAAAATCTGGACTGGCTTTGCTGTAGAAATTGAAAGATTGATTATAAAACTTGTTTGAAATGCAAAGGACCTAGACTATCCAAACAATCTTAAAGAAAAATGTAGATAGAGTACTCAAAGAAGTAATCAGTAATCAGTGGACTATGGCAATGCCATGAGAATTGACATAAAGTTCAATGGACATAGACCCCTACATATATGGCCAGTTGATCTTAAAAACACCATGACAATTCAAGGTTGAAACAAAAGTCATTCTCAACAAATGGTGCTAGAACAACTGAATAAACATCAAAAAAGGCATCAATTCTCACTTCACATTATATACAGATATTAATTTGAGATTAGTCATATATCTAACATAAAAACTAAGACTAAAGAAACTTCTGGAAAACAAATGAAGCTTCTAGAAGAAGTCACAGGAGAATATCTTCACAACCTTGAGGCAGGTATCTTTCTTTGAAAATATTCATAATACGTATATCTGACATAGAATTTATAAGAATACATAAAGCACTCCTACAAATCATGTAAGATAAACTATTTAAAATGGGTAGAGATTTTAGACAATTAACAGGATAGGATACACAAAATGTCAGGAAAGTTATGGGAAGTGCTTATTGAGAAATGCTAGTGAAAACTGTAAGGTGCTCAGCAGGAAATCAAATTGAAAATACAACTTTAGACATCCTGGATTAGCTAGAATTAAAGAGATTCAACTTTTAAGAGAATGTGGAACAACTGGAACGCTCATGCACCACGTGTGATGGTGTGACATAGTACAACTACTTTGGAAAACTCCTTGGAACCTTTTTTTTCTTAGATTTAAACATGAACCTAGATAATGATACACTAATTTTACTCCCGAAAAACAGTGAAAATATATGTCCTTAACACATGTATGCAAGAATGTTTGTAGTAGCATTATTTATTATGGCAATGGGTAAAAACAAAGGCTGCATTCATGAAAAGAAGAATGTATAAACACATTATGATATAGTCATGCAATGAAAGGCAGTTCAGCTATGCAAAAAGAAGACAAAATTATCAATAGAAGCAACACGTTTAAATGTCAAAACACTATGCTGAGCAAAAGAAATCAGATCTAAAACAGAATATATCTGACATTATTCACAGGATATTCAGAAACAGTCAAAATTAATCCAAAGAGATAAAAGCTGCATGCCACTTACTGTCACCTATGGAAGGTTAGAATAACTGTAGGAAGGAACAAGGGAAATTTTTTGACCAATGAAAACATACTATATTTTAATAGGAGTGCTAATTATACAGATGTAAACATTTGTAAAAACTCCTTGAACTCTACATTTAAAATGGGTGCATTTCAATGTATGTAAATTACACTTCATTTTTTAAATGTATGTAAATTACACTTCATTTTTAATGTTATTTCTAGAAATTACTAGAAAAATACTTCACTGTGATTTAAAATGGGCCATCAATTTTCAAAATAAAATTTTTACTTAAATTTATGATTTTGTTATTTTCTAAAGATGTATAAATGAAACAATAACTTCTATAATGTTTATTATTCAAGAATATGTTCTTTAAAAATAAATTAAGGTTGTTAACGAAAAGATAGAATACATTGTAGAATCCAGTGATAAGGAATATCAGAAGCATCAAGACCTAAATAAAATAATTCCCTTGCAGAAAGGTTAAAACTAAGTCCTGAATAAACAGCTCGGAATTTTATGAACAACAGAAATTTTCAAGAAGGAACCTAACTAGTCAATAATCAATTTCTAGTGTTGCAATTTATTTCATTATTCCTGGCTGAAATTATGAATGTATTTTAAATATATACTTGAAGACAATATCTGTTTTCAGGTAGATAAAAGATTCCTATTTGATTTTTAAAGAATTACAATTAACATCACTTAATATTATATACTGAGATTGCAATTAAATAAAAAACAGTATCTGTTTATTGGATATATTTTCTAAAATTTGATTTATAGCTTTGTTATACAATATTTTTCTTGAGAAAAACGTGATTTTATGAAGAAAATAAAACTAGTGCTTTTGTGAAGGGCAAAACCATATAATGTTAATCATGTAAAATTTTACCAAGATATATTTTCTGCTTTTGTTGCAGAAATTGATAAGCTGATTATAAAACATGCTTGGAAATGCAAAGAATCTAGAAACAAAATATTTCAGTTTAAAAATCATGTGTTCCTTTTTAGTGTAGCTTAGATAATCTTTATTTTTTATGCTCTTTCTTAATTTTTTTTAAAGATATGTTATTTAAAATTAAGATAGAGAGTGGTAATTTGCTCCACAGGCTTTTAGCACTAATAACCCTATAAGGAATTAAAAGAATGTCTTGTAAGGCTATAAACATTCAACATTTTGATTTATATTGGAGATAAAAAGTGCCATTTAGTGAACGTTGGATGTATTTATCTTTAAATAAACAATTTTATTTATTAGATGAGAGATTTAAAAATGTTGAGTCAAATTGCTCATATTAAGTTCCAGATTCTTTTAATATTTATACTTTTTTTGCCACTTTCACGTATTAGTCTGAATTTATATTTAAATAGAGTATACTACCTTTTATAATTAGCAATGGAATTATTTCAGTTATCTTCATGAAAACTTCATGTTTTTTTAAATATTACTTTTTTAACAGGAATACAATAAATGTTTACAAATAAAATATGCCATTCGTTTTCATTTAAAAATTTAAAAATGTTATCTGTAACAATGAATGAAATTCTTTTAGCTAAAGATCACCATATGAGTTAGCAATGCTTGACCTGAAAGAAGACTATTGGGTTAGTGCCTCACCATTATTGTTTACATTGAAAACTTTAAAGTATCCTTAAAGAAAATTTATCATAAATAATAAGTGACTTCAGCAAGGTGGCAGGCTGCAAAGTTGAAATTCAATATCCTTCTATTTCTATATGCTAACAGCAAACAATTGGGAAATAGATTTTAAAATTAACTTAAAAATTTCAAGCATAAATATAACAAATGATGGGTTCTCTGATGACGATGATAATAATAATAAAAGTTACTATTTAGTGGTGGTGACAATATTTTATTTAGAAACAATAACACCTTTTATGATTGATGTATCTTAGTTCTTAACAAGCATCATTCTAACAAAGAGAAACATCTGATAAAAATACAAAGAATAAATGAAAGTAATTACCATGTGTTGCACATTTTGAGGAAATAATTTATTTGGGAAATAGAACACACAGAATTACCAATTTCTAGTTTACCTAAATTTTTGCATTTAACCCAAATTTTTCTACTATGAACAAGGAGTTTATTTAAAAACAAATACACATTTTTTTTTTTTTTAATTTGAAGACCCGGCAAAATGATGTTTGACAAATCAATAATGTGATTTTCAAAGAAAGAACCATTTTATATTTATTAGTAGTAAATGTATTTTTTTTACATAGATTAGAACCTTGAAGGTAAACTAGATAATCTATCTTTCTCTTTGAAGAATTTATTCCCCTGTCAGTTCCATGGCCTATTTGTGCCTGTTAAACACTTAGAGCAATAAAATTGCCTTTCATGAAATAGAAAAAAAGTCAAAATTCTCTATAGTTTTACACTGAGGTTACTATTTGAAATTTTTAAACATTGCTAGTTTTTCTCTTTCAAAATTTTTACTTTTTATTTTCAAATAGAGAAGGGAGGAATTATTGGAAATAATGCTTTTTATTTCTTTATTTTAATTTTAAGAGGGAGGTTCAGCTGTGTCACAAGTAATACAAAACATGCCAAACTTTAGTAATAAAAACTACGATGTGAGGTTTATTTCTACCAGAATCTCAAGAAGACATGAAATGCTCCCATCTTGAAGTTGAAGGTACATGGCAAACCTATGAATGCCTTTGGTTATTCTGTAGGGGGCAGCAAAATCTAAACAAAATAAGTATTGAAGGCCTACTGACAGGAACCATTTAGCAGCTGGTTTGTTCTATGAACAAAGGGGTGGTACATACCTGAATTGCTTCAAAATTATCATCATGGCTAATTAAAATTCTTTACGTTCACAACAGGGGTTGCTTGTATTCCCCTTTATCTAATCTCTTCCTTTATATACACAACTACTGAAGCTGAACAAAACCAGTGAGATAAAATTAACACACAAATTGTTTTTCTTCCCTTCGGGCAGGAAAAATCCTGTTTACAAGGAAAATGATATTATACATAAATATTTATGATAAACAACAGAATCAAAATGATTGTGTTTTTGTGTAAACTAGCAAAAAATAGCATGAGGTAGAATATTTGATACATTTATTAACTGTTCCATTGTGTCCAAAAATAAAATTTATTTAGAACATATAACCATTTGCTATCAACAAATAATTTTAAGTTGTGCCAATTAAGAGAAACTAAAGACTTAATTAACCAATAAATTTATTCACATTTCCTGTCCATCTTATAATGCTTTCATTTTAGTATATTGTCAAAAGATGATCTCTTCATTACCTTCCCCCTCACAAAAGTTTTGTTAAGAAAGAATTAAGAAAGCAAAAAGATACATTATCTTCATTAGGATTCTAGGGGAGAAATTTAATCTAGTCAGAAGTATAAGTGGAATGACTTGAAGGACAACATTTTTCATTAAATGGGACATCTACATCAACCTATAAAATCATGTGATTTCAAAACTGCAGTATTCATTATCTTTGAGAATTAAATCATCAGGCTTTTGTAAAAAAAAAAACTTACATAAAATGCTTCTTATCTGGCTTTATATTTCACTTATTGATTTTTCAAACAAATAATGTGTGTTAACATTAGACACTGATCATGATATTTCTTAGGTATATATAAAATCTGTAACTGGCAAATTAAAGAAATACAGTAATTTATGACATAGAGGATGTATCTTTAAGCTATTTAAATAAAAGTGAAACGAGATATTATTGAATTAGCCAAACCTCAAATAATATCAAATAAACAAAGTTTCACTTTTTTCTTCTATTTAGAAAGCTTATATACGTATCTTAGTTTCTCTAAACTTTCAATATTAATTTTATTTCTTTTCTATTTGTTACTGTTTATTCAATTTCTTCTCTCATTAGAACATTCTACGAGAAACTGTATTCAGTACTAAGAGTGTAATTAAATCCAAAGTGTTTATTTTTTTCTCCAATACTATTAGGTTGGTTGAAAGTAATCGTGGATTTTGTCATTACTTTTAATGGCAATGGCATTTTGATGTATAAAACCTATAAATGGTAAATTAAAGAAGCACAATAATTTGTGGTGTGCAGGGGATGTATCATTAAGGTGCTAATATGAAAATGAAATGAGATATTAAACTGGCAAAAAATCAAATAATATGAAATGAACAATCAAAATTTATCCACGTGCTTTCATCTCCAGAGTTTGGATAGACACTCCTTATCCAATCTCTGGAACTGAAGACATATAGATAAATTGTTGTAATGAAATCGTTTGAAGGAAACACTCTCTCTGGCTATCTGACCTTGTTGTTCTAACTTGGGAATCGAGCAGATTTGTATACTGAGAGATACAGGCATCAATTTGAAATTACATTCTTTCTGTGTTCTTGTTCTTAACAGTATACTTTCTTTAATAAAATGGAAAACAAATGTGCATGAATGTGTGTGTGTGCGTGTGTGTGTGTGTATGTGTGTTTGGTTGTTGAATCCATTCTTACAAATATGTTGGTCTCCAATTGCCTTAAAACAACTACACCAAACTGCCTCTTCTCAAAATCATGATATTAGGAGTCTAAAAATATACAACTCATGATAAGGGAACTTTGCATCAACCTAACGTAAGAAAGTGAAATATTACGAGATGGATACTATTATTAAGAAAGAAGATTAATTCATGTTGTTTCTGTCTTATACTACTTAAGGCATTGTTTAAATCCAATTTCAATTTTCATTCTTAATTCATCAACATTTCAATATGATTTATTGATATTATTTATTGTCTTTTTCTCAAATGGACAGAACAAGCTGTGGGTAATGTACAGACGGCACCAAGAGAGCTTTAATTTACTCAGAACATTTCGTGCACTGTTTTGTAAAAACTATGTTTCGCAGGAAGGAAAATCTTCCATCATTTAAAATTAGGATTTTTCCAGGTTATACTTACATATTTGAATGTACAGGAATAAATGTAATGGGCCTAAAAGAGCAAGACTCTCTGGTACATTTTTAGAAAGGGCTGAACATAGAATCAGAACTCTGTTAAATTATGAACAATTAATTTAACTTTGAAAATATTTATATTCCTTCAATTTCTAAAATTATATGTCTTATTTTATTTTGTTTCATTGTAAGCCTGTTTTCTAAAGTCCATTGATTTATCTACATCAGCAATTTATCAAACATATTTTTCTTGCAATCTACTAGTTCAACCATCATAAGCTGCTTGCTAATTGTGATAATGTTTCACTGGACTCTTGTAAAAATAAGAAAAATAAAATCACTGTACAAACTTTTCCTTAAAGCCAAATGCCAGATGTATTTTACTACCTAAACACTCACTATCCAATCTCTGGAGCTGAAGACATGTCGATAAATTGTTGTGATGGAATCATTTCAAGGAGACACTCTCTCTGGCTATCTGACTTTGCCATTTCAACTTGGGAATCCAGCAGATTTTTATACTGAGAGATACAGGCATCAATTTGAAATTACATTTTTTCTACGTTCTTGTTCTTAAAAGTATACTTTCCTTAATAAGATGGAAAACAAATGTGTATGAATGTGTGTGTGTGTGTGTGTGTGTGTATGTATGTTTGGTTTTTGAATCCATACTTGCAACTATGTTCGTCTCCAGTTGCCTTAAAACAACTACAATAAACTGCATCTTCTCAAAATCATGGTATCAGGAGTGTAAAAATATACAACTCATGATAATGGAACTTAACAGGACAAAATTTTCATGGAACTACTCTAATACCTGTTTCCCCAACTCCTGGGATACTGCTTGTTAAAATAATATATATTCCTTCTTTTCCCTTGTCCCTCAAGCTTCCCAAAAAGTTTACAATAATTTCTATGGTAGATTGAGTACTGTTTATTTTCATGTTCCTTTATTGCTGAAATAAAGACTCATACTTTCAAACTTCCAGGCTGCTGTTATTTCTGCTTCAAAGCACTTAAGAACCAGTTTTTCAGAAGGCAATGAAATTGATACTCTCACGTAAAAGTCTCAAGTAAAGGCTTAGATAATTCTGAGACTCACATTTAGAGTATCTAACAAATAGTCAACAATTTTCCATTTGTTTATGAAAATGCTACTAAAGCACCCTTTGATGGACATGAATTATGAGTCATTTTATAGTGGTTGCTGGTAATGATGTGCTGGATTTCATTAAACAGTCTGCATCCTTTCATTTTATCTGTTGAATCCATAGCTCATAAACACGAATTAGTTGGTTTAAGATTGGGGGGTAGTACATAAAATAATCATGCAATAATTATAGTAACTCATTTATGTATACATTAAACAGAAATAATGGAAATTAAAAAAAAAAAAACTCAGTAATTTCTTGTAACACTTAGGATATGAAAGGTTTACAGAGACAGTGGGTTACTCAGAACAACATAACCGCCTAATTCAAGAGCCAGAACCACATCTTGTCTCCTTTATCTCTGTCCAACACTCCTTTTACTAAAATGGTAGCATGCTACAACTCATATGAAAGTGTTGACTAATCACTGCTAAGGCATTTGAGACTGAACAAAGAGCTAAATAAAATGACATCACATTGATCATACTCAAACCTCTGACATGTAACTCATCAAGGTGACATTCTGCAGGTCATTCAAACTCTCTGATCTTGGTCTCCATTTTCATGTCTGTGAAAAAATAAAGATAATATTATATACCCAATAACTATGTCAAACCTTCAGGACAGTGCCCTTCACCTGGTAAATATGCCACAAACATTTATTACTATTATTATTGTTGTTACTACTCTTTCTATTTTTACCTTAATGTACATAATGTTCTGGGGCAATTACTCTCTTCAAGTAAAACACTTAACAATAGCACTTTGTTCTTATATCCAAATGTAGAAAATTACATTTTTTCATACATATGCATTCTTTTCACTATGGGTATATATGGTTATATGTAAGTGATTACATTTAAAAAGTCCACACCAAAACTTTAGCATTAAATTTGCTGTCAAGTTTTTTTGAATTTTGTCTTTCAATTTTCCATGAAACTAAATTGGTTTTCTCTACAGAGTTTCCTATGAAATTTGTGGAATTATTAAATTTAAATATATCCAGTATATGCACTGCCCCTTGAGTTGTCACTTGTGACAGTTGACGTTTTCTCTCTAGGAGTCCCTATCTGTAATAATGGTTTGAGAAGAGAAACTTCTGTTAGAGGCTCCTCAGTGATCATGAGGTAGGCTTTGCAGGTTGACAAGTCAAACAAATGTCATTTATTATATTTTTGGCTCTTCTTCCATCATTGGGATCATTTAAGTTTCTTTATTCTGTGATCCCTAGAGATCTGTGCAACTCCATTTGAATTAGATGCTGTCAAAATCATTACATCTGTCAAGAATTCAAATTCCTTGCAATTCAATATTAAATTTTCCTTGTCATTTCAAAAAAATACTGAAGACAGTTTTTAGCAAATGGAGATAGAAATGTCAAAAATTCTCAGCTCTCACACTTTTAATACTGAATTAATGAGTGTCAATCAATAATCTTATATCAGGTCATCTTTCCTCCATGACGTGACACCTAGGAATAAAAATACTCTGCCACTCTGTGTCATTACTATTGTAAATATTTGCATCTGAGAAATGGTCTACTCTAGGAGTGGAAGACTGAGAAGATACTTGCTGTTGGATGACTTTTTGGCAGAAATTGAAAAAAATATAATCTGAAAAAAGTAGCAGTTAATAATTTATGTAACAAATAAAAATTGCTAGTTTAGAAGACTCCAGAGAGCTTTATTCTAAAAAATTTATTGTAATAAAGATCTAAAAGTATGACAGGAAATTCAAACTTCTGATCTTACATTCAAAAATCCCACTCTTGTCTTTCAGTCTCTCCAACCCATATGCTCCAACATACGATTCTTTCCACCTTGTTAAAAATAGACAAAATTTCAACTCCGGCTATATCAACTTGCTTTCCCCTACATTGCCAGGTTTAGCTAGTGAAAAGTTCCTTTATAAAAAATGATACAATGACTTTACAATTTTCTTTTCTGACCTCAGCTGTGATTCAGGGCTGTTTCTTATTTCATTTGCTTTTCCTAATTATAATCTCCTTCTATCCTCATTATTGCTGATCTAAATGTTTTCTTTTGGATTCAGGTTCTGAATCCAATTCTACCTAAACTGCATTTGGCAGACCAGAATAGGTGTGTGAGCTCTTTGACACTTTTAAATATAAAGGCAGGAATCCACAGTAATATTTAGAAACTTTTTTATAGCAATTTGACAGAGTAATTTTATGCTGATTAAATTTTATATTAATGCAAAATTGGATGGTTTGTAGTTTGTGCTTTTTCATCTACTTTTTCAACTGATTCACTTTTCTTGCATTTTGCGTAAGTATCAGTTTACACCACATTAGGTATTTTTAAAAATAAATATCTGATCGTTTACCGCAAATAGTTTAGAAAATCTGTTCTAATTTATCTCCAACTTACTACCTCTCAAATAATGACACTGGATGTTTAAAATATGTCTCCATCATATGTAGTGCTCTTTGAATTTCTACTTATGACAGATGATGCTTTGTTGGTTTTGTTTTTACTTATAGTAAAATAGAGGCCTGAGTGTCAAAACTGCTCTGAAATACATCAGTAAGGTAGGCTGGATTGTACTTTTTCCTAGACTTAAGCCAAGTTTGTAAATAAAGCTACTGGAATCTGCATTCTAATTAAAGGAAAGACTGGTTCAAATTATGTGCCCCAGGGCCAGAAAAATAAAAGTCAAAGATACCTGAGGTTGAGAGAACCCGCATTTGCTCATAATGCGTGGGATTGGAGCTGACTTATGGCAACTGTCCCAGACTTTCTTGCATTGATGCAGTAATTCTAGACCTGTTTTTTTCATGTGGAGAGGACAGAGGTTATCATAAAGCCTCAAATCCCTCACCCCCACCCCGAGTGTATGATCATTAATAGCATGTCCGTCTACCCAGTCTAACAATAAAAGATTTTATAACAGCCGTCCACTTCTCCTTCCCATTCCCAACCACAAATAGGTCACCTGGTCCAATTCACTCTACATATTTATTCCTCTTATCGCTGCCCTTTTTCCAGCTTAAGCCCAGACTCATCATTTCTCACTTAAAGCACTGCAATATGCCCAACTCATCTCATTACATTTGCCTTGTGCATTTTCTAGTAGAAAGCAGTAGAATGCAGATATCTCCACGTGGGATTCTCTAGCATTATGAAGCTTACTAAAATCACTGATTTCTGCTCTTGAGTGGTCTCCGCAAGATGATATTATCAGAGGTTGTAAAAGTCAGAACAAGACACCCAGAATATTTTTGGAGGCTTTTAAATGGAGTTTAGTGCCAACATGGCATCAAGCTTTATACCCTAATAATATGACATCAGTGACAGCTTTAAATTTCATATTAAATGATAGGTTGAGCAGGACCAAATGCTTTCTGAACCTTTATTTTGAATTGCTGAGGAAAGCAGAATTGACAGTTTCAGCTCTGTAATCATCCTTTGAAACTAGTTTGATGATAGAAAGGGTTTCAAACTCAGTTAAGAATTGTGTAAATGAAATGCAAGAAAGTTCTAGGAGTTCTTATTCCAGTGTAAATGTGGAAGAGCCCATGTGCAAATTTTATTTTGCTTAATGGCCGTTAATAAATTACTCTATCATATTTTAAATTAACACCTGCAGTATAATTACACCATAGGAATCATAAAGTACTTCTGAAAACAAACAATACATTTTTGTTTTCCTTTAACCTATATAATCATCAAGGATCAAAGACAAAAATGATAATCTGACTTGAAGGGTAAGATGAACATTTGTTTCAGGAAATGTAAACCAATTGTTCTTTCTAGCTAGAAACAACCCTTAACATTCTTCTAGGGCATATTCTATAGTGAATTATATATGGAAAAATTGGAAACCATTGTTTATGCAGATTTTATTGGTATTAAACCAGAACATTTGACATATTTTCTGACAATATTAACAGACATTTTAATTCAAGATTCTTGTAAAATATAGGGATAGCTTTCAATCTTTCTACCCAATATTTTAAAATATTTTCAGTTTTTTTAAAAAATTTATTTCTTCTTCCTATTCACATTTGGAGAAATTAATTAAAGTAGGGGATTGGACAGAATTTCAGCAAAGTTTCTGCCTGATTTCTAGCCAAAATCTAGGGCCTATTTAGTTGAAAAGGAGCCTATGTTAAAACAGAATAAACTTCTTCTGGTCCTGACATTCCAATTCATATATTTTTATACAGGTCTGAATTAAATCATAAACCATGGTTTAATTTTGAATGTGAAAAATACTTTGTGATCTTAGATTAGCAGTAATCTTCATCACATAGAAGATTTCAATTAATGTGTGGAATTTTATGATTAAAAGCAGATAATTGTTACTAAAACTGACATAGATGCCTAAGAAAACAACAACTTTACTCAATAATAAGACCAAACATTTATTGAGTGTTATGTGCTAGAACAATTACTTGTGTTTTACAGTCTTTAACATGTTTAATTCTCACAATGACTTTACCTGATAGCTATTAATCTATTCTATATAGAAAATGACATTGATGCACTGAGAGAAGAAATTATTTTCTAAGGTCTTACAAATAGAAAAAGGCAGTACTGGAAGGGGACAAGATTTACCTAGATTTTTGTGTTCTGGTATGCTTGCTGTATGTAACATAATTGCTATCCTGTTTTTCAAATATTTATGCATCTACAAAACTTCTTTGTTATTTAATATGGCTTCATTCATTCAAACATTGCTCATTAAGAACAAGAAATGCTTCTACATAATCCAGTTATAGTAATGGGTATACAAGAGAAGTTTGCTGTTCTTATGAAGTTTACAGACATATTAAAAAGTCAGTCCCATTACAGATTCAGGAATAATTTAATTATTTCATGAAATCAACACACTATTTGGGTTTGGGAAATGAGAATAACTTGGATCTTGGTACCAAGATAAGCAGAGCACTATGGAAGTAAAACTTCTTGAGGATAAACAACCTTGCAAAGTGGAAATTTTGAGCAATTAGAAAAACATAAATGAGAGGTATACTAGATTTAGATAGTATAACATTTGTAACATGGTTGTGAACTTCTGGACTTTCTTGTGGAGATATTGTGAGACACTTGTGGGCTTTAAACATAAACCTTGGGGCAATGTTTTACTTTTATCTTTTCTTATTTCCTCTAGGATGTACTGGCAAGTGGCATGCAGCCTCATTACATTTAACTTAATTTCATCTCATTTAGCTAGAGATTTTGTTAATTTACAACCTGGTATAAATTAGCTCTCAGAGACAAATATGTCCACACATGTATGGTCTCTTATGGTGAAGCAGTTTAGTGTCTATGAACTTGGCCCAGAATTGGTAATTATTCTTAGGACTGGAGTTCAAATTTGGTATTTTATTTATTTTGATGGACTCTGAGTAGTAGTGATGCCAGATATTTTCTTGATCCCTTCGCAGGACATGCAAGATGGGTGCCTCATTTACTCAGCCCACCCTGGTCAACTCCTTGTGGGAGGGAGCCTGCGAGCAAACGAGTGCAGGCACCAGAGCAACCTAGTGTAAGAATCAGTTGCTTTAGCACCCGCAGGAGCGAAGTCTGGGCGGGCCTTGCAGCAGTGTCCAGGTTAGGGGTGCCTGTGGCCCCAAAGTTCCAGAGGGCATGTTACACTGCTTGCTTAGCTCTGCCGTCTGCAGACAGCAGTGTGTTATCAGCTCAGGTGGCCCTTTGCCTCGTCACGTGGGGAAGCTGCTTTTCTCCAATGAGGGCAAAGGGCCAGTGTGACAGCCTTTTTGGGTACCCGCATCCAGTGGATCCCAAATTCTTGTTCAGTCCCCAAGAGGAATGAGGTCATGCAGATGAATTGAAGGATGGTGAATGTGGAGAATTGTATTGAGTGATGAAAGCAGCTCTTAGCAGGGAGGGAGCTAGAAAGGGAACAGGAACGGAAGGTTCCTCTCTCCTGAAGTCAAGCCGCCTCTTGGCATCTGTTTTTCGAGGTCAGGTTGCCTAGTTCAGACACCATCTCTGAAGTGAAAGTTGCCTCTCCCAGATATCCAATTGCTTCTCCCTGATGTCTGGCCACTTCTACTGTCTGCCAGCTGAGTCTAGGGTCTTTTTAGGCACAGGATAGGGCGGCCGTAGGTAGTTTTGGAAAGGGCAGCATTCCATTGGTAAAAAGACATTATTCAGAAAGAATCAATCAAGAGAGAGCAGGCACACAGAGATGAAAGTTCTCACTTTGGGCTGTAGGTTTCAGGCCTTTTGGCTCAAAGGTGTTTTGCCAGGGACCCACCCCTTTCTGCCTAGACATTCCCTCCCTCCTATAGCTGTCAGCAGTACAGTTTTCAAAGTTTCCCAGTTGAAACTAATATTCACTTGGGAGTGAAAATGGAAATCCTAAAGAATATCACCCAAAATTTTATATTTCCTAGAGTCTTTCATCTCATGAAAAGAATGGGGGCTATAGAGGTCTTGTAATTTGTAGTCTTGGCTTACTTGGGTTGAGTGATATTGGTGACAGAAGAGAAATATAATCTGTCTGGCATTTTATTAAAGGATAATGATATAAAGGTGATTAAGTGACAGTCACTATTCCCAGGAACTATACACTACAGTTTACAGTATAATGGATAATAGTAGTTTTATAAACAACTAAGTCTAAATTTGTGAGAATGTCTTTTATAGAGATGTATACCAACTACCAGAGTAACAAGTGAGACCGTTGCTCTCTCAGGATGGATGGTGTGCATAGATAAAGAAACACCTGACTCAGGACTTGAAAGAAGTAGGACTTTGACAGATAATAAAGGGCTGAAGAGAGTGTTTTAGAGGGTAATAATAGCACATATAATATTAGAGAGAAATAAATAAAATATATTTCAAAAATGATCCTTGGCCAGGTACGGTGACTCATGCCTATAATCCCAGCCTTTTGGGAGGCCAAGGTGGGCAGATCACTTGATGTCAGGAGTTCAACACCAGCCTGCCCAACATGGAGAAAACCGGTCTGTACTAATAATGCAAAAATTAGGTGGACATGGTGATGTCTGCCTGTAATCCCAACTACTTGGGTGGCTGAGGCAGGAGAATCACTTGGACCCAGGAGGCAGAGGTTGCAGTGAGCGGAGATCATGCCACTGCAATCCAGTCTGGGCAACAGAGCAAAAATCCATCTCAAAAAACAAAAAACCCAGAAAAACAAAAATGATTTTCAATTTAGTGCAAATAAAGCATAAAGTGGAAAAAGCAATAGTGACAGTAGATCAAGTTAGCAAGGTTGACCCAGGCAAGATTGTAAAATTTGCACCCTACCACAGTAGTGAAACCAATATCTTTCTCCTAACAAATCAGCCTAGAATAATTTTAAAAAGAGAGTCTACATATTGAAAATTTTATCTGAAATGTCAACAGCCTAAAAACCCCCACATATTTTAATCTTCTTAAATGTGAATTATGTTGCATTGACATATATCAAATATTATTTAGTCAAGTAATTTCACTTGAACTCATGGTTCACATTTATTTTGAACCTTTCAGCAAACTATGTGAATTGTGTGACACATTATAAAATTGTTTATCAATAAATTCTCAGTTTAATAGAAAATAGGAATAATCAAATATTTAAAAAATACAATCCTGGCATTGCATAGGTAGTTCACAATTTAGTGCATAAAGCAATAAATGTTTTAATAAATGTTTATCATGCTATTGTAATGTAATGATACCTATTTACTTTAAACCTGCAACTTGACAAAAGTAACTAGAATTAAAGCAATAATTGAGAACATTTTAAAGTGGAAATAAAAAAAAGTTTTGTCTCATCTGGAAACAAGTGTTCAACATTTTAAAATAAGGTTTATTAAATTGTGTTAATTTTCAATAGAGCAATACATTGATAATTATTTTCAATGTATAGAATGCAATTTCTACATACATACCTTCTATATACATAATCGTCTATATCTACATGATAATTAGTTCTAGATCACAAATAAATATATACAAAAATACAATAATTTGAAAACAACAAGCAATCTTGACTTATAAAGAAACTGAATTATTGAGCCGTCTTGCCTTTTCTAATTTGTAAGTTTAAAGTGGTGTATATTTTAAAGCAAAAAATTGATCAAGTTAAATTGAAGGATGAGTACTATTTACTGTGATGAAATAATCTCATAAAAAGAACAATCACTAATTATTCATATGAAAGAAAATGTATTTAGCATAATAGTTATTTATAGTAAAAGAAGGTAACTTCAAAATGGTTCTGTACACATACATACACACACACACACACACACACTCACACACACATACATATACACACAGACAGGAGCCTCAGTCAAGGGCCTTGTGATATTTCTCAAATCACACTTAACATTTTCAAATTCAGAAAGAATTTTAAAAGAATAAATTTTGAACAAATTCAATTGGAAATTTTTTAGTAATTTTTACAAATCATAGAATTACAATATGAAATTTTCTATTATTGTCTCCTTTATATTTAAAGGAAGGAAGGAATAAAAGAGAGGAAGACATTCATGTTTTCTTTACAAAATTCATGGAATCATGTTATTTTACTAACTAAAGTTTGTATTCCATAATTACATCACAGTATATAAAAATATTGATATTTTTGAAAAGGGCATCTTATCTATGATTTTTATAAATTAAGGTGAATAAATACATGAGATGACCATGTTTAATACATGAGATGGATTAAAGGAAATGAGAAATATTATTTATTGTTAGAAAAACTTTAAAGTTAAAGGGGAGCTTCTGGATGATATAGTCTCTATATTACCAACCAGAGCATGTTAAGGAAAATAGACATGATCTTACCAGAGAGGATACCCTCACATACACACATGCACACATATTTAGCTGAATTGGAGGGTGGTACTGTGCACCAGATTCTAAGAGCTTCTTGCAAAATGAGGAAATTTTTTTTTGCTATGTAAGATGACTTACATATAGCAAAAGTGCTAGCTCTTAACATGAAGAGAAGATGAAAGAAACTAAATTAAGCACAATTTCTAATATTTCACAGCCACTTAGACATGTGAAGAAAAGGACTGATATGAGATGAAAATTACTCAGATCTTCTCTATTTTGGTTAAAGGATAGATAGTAATGTCTTCTCCTGGAATGAAGAGTGAGAAGAGTAGCAGATTAATTACCACCATCTTTGATGTCAATCAGTAATGCATATGTGATCTAATATTCAGTTTCGTTGCTTAGAGAAAGGCAGATTGTGGGAGTAAACCAAGAGTTAAGAGACTTATGTTCATGGCATTGCTCCTTGGTTAGTTAGTTAAATTTTAAAAAAAGATTTAAAAATAAAAAAGGAGATTTAAATTCAGTTGCATCCCTGTTAGCAACTATCTTTCCCTAGAATACAATGTAAATATAATAGGCTAAAACCAAAGCAAACCTAGAAAAGCAACATTTGGAGACATAGTGAAAGTGTCCAGAAAGTTAGAAGACTGAAAAGTAAGAAGAGTATTTAGAAAGCCTGGTTTGAAAATGGTACTGAGCATTACATTTATTACACTGTATTATAGACATTAATGGTGATAGTGATATTTCATGCCATTATTTGATTCCACTGGTGAATGGAATGAAATAGCACAAATGGGTATTCAGAAATCTTCTGTTCAAATCTTTGGCCTAATGGCAGATCGATGGGTAAACAGTGTAGAACAAGTGTGTGTGTGTGTGTGTGTGTGTGTGTGTGTGTCTTTTTGTCTTTTTTGGGGGTCTCAAACATTTCTAAAACCTGTTATTAGTAACTTGTTCCTGTGTTTTGTCTTTTTTTGCCTTATCATTTCTTTACTCAAAAATCATACTTGCTGAATCATCCACTGTGTTGCAGACATTGCAGATACTGTTAGAGGTGATCAAAAAACTAAAAATTTATAAAAACAAAAAAGAAATAAAAAAATTGGGCACCATCCCTGTGATACTTACAATAGAGTAAACTTTTGGTTGCAACTGGAGCTTTGGGCACAGTTATTTTCTTTAAATAAGAGACAACCCAAAATATAAATTTATCACGGTTTTGGTCCTCTCTTCCTTAGGTTAAAGAAGAAACTGTCCTGGCTGGGCGCAGTGGCTCATGCTTGTAATCCCAGTACTTTGGGAGGCCAAGGAGCATGGATCACGAGGTCACGAGTTTAAGACCAGGCTGTCCAATATGGTGAAACACGGTCTCTACTAAAAATACAAAAAATAAAAAACCCATCCGGGCTTGGTGGCGTGTGCCTGTAGTTCTAGCTACTCCAGAGGCTGAGGCAGGAGAATTCACTTGACCCCAGGAGGCGGAGGTTGCAGTGAGCAAAGATTGCACAACTGCACTCGAGGCTGAGCAATAAAGGGAGGCTCCGTCTCAAAAAAGAAAATCATAATAATAATAAACTGGCCTATATTTAATAATTTCCCCAATTTTCTGAATTATTTGTTTCAACACAGTCACTTATGACTGCTGTTTTGTAAATTTAGGCACCAGTGCCTAATAGGGCTTGATAAACTCTTCCTCAAATTTCCTGTTGAATTCACGTGGGTATCTTCTACTGTATGCATGTGTTTTAGATTGCAAAGCCTTTCAGAAGATGAAAAATAAACACATTTTAAATAAAAAGGAACATAATTTCTGGAACTTTTCATATATATGTATATACTTCAATACTTTGCAAAGTGTTAAGTCCTCATTGAGTATGCAGCTAGAAAGACAGACTCACAAAACCAAAAAAAGCAAACAAATAAATAAAAACAAATTTTGCCTTTTTGTGTCATTATGTATTGTACAAACACATATACACATAATATATAATAATGAATCAAACAATCATCCTAATCAATTGTCTAATTTTGTTTTATTGTAACCTTCCTGCTTGGAGAGATGGGATCTTAGTCCCAGCGCATCAAAGATGGAATGAGAAGCAAAATTCTAAGACATATTTTTATACAGACAATTCTGCCTCTTAGAAAGAGCTTGGGCCGGGTGCGGTGGCTCACGCCTGTAATCCCAGCACTTTGGGAGGCCGAGGTGGGCGGATCACGAGGTCAGAAGATCGAGACTATCCTGGCTAACACGGTGAAACCACGTCGCTACCAAAAATGCAAAAAAGTAGTCTGGCGTGGTGGTGGGCGCCTGTAGTCCCAGCTACTCGGGAGGCTGAGGCAGGAGAATGGTGTGAACCCGGGAGGCGGAGCTTGCAGTAAGCCGAGATCGCACCACTGCACTCCAGCCTGGGTGACTGAGCGAGACTCCGTCTCAAAAAAAAAAAAAAAAAAAAAAGAAAGAAAGAGCTTGAAAATTGTGTGCTGAATTTCTGAAATGTTACTTCTTTTGTGTTTTTAACTATAACATTTAATATATTGCATAAGGTAGCATAAATGTCTTGTTTTATGATTGGCATCAATTCTTAAATACTTTTTTGTTGTACTCATTCACTTATTTTCTGTATTTTCAAAAGCACATTTTTTTTTTTTTTTTTTGTCAAGGCAGAGAATTGAAACATAGTAATTTTCTATGTCCTCTATCTATTAGCTGGAATTCTCTGGTTAAATGTCTTAATTATCTAAATTTTCTTAAAATGTACCAACTTTATAATGTTATTCTAAAGACTAAATACATTTACACATGTTGTTAGAAAAATGCTTAGCATATTATATTAAAAAATGATAGCAACAGTTCTTATTTTAGATATTGTTACAACTATTGTTGATTTTCAAAAATTATACAGATTTATTTATTTATTTATTTATTTATTTAGTGTTTCCTTGAGATGGAGTCTCACTCTGTCACGCAGGCTGGAGTGCAATGGCACAATCTTGCCTCACTGCAAACTCAGCCTCCCAAGGAGCTGGATTACAGGCACGTGTCACCACGCCTGGCTAATTTTTTGTATTTTTAGTAGAGACAGGTTTTCACCGTGTTAGCCAGGATGGTCTCAACCTCCTGACCTCGTGATCTGCCCGCCTCAGTCTCCCAAAGTGTTGCCATTACAGACGTGAGCTACCACATCCAGCCATATTTTTTTATTGATTAAATGTACTTTGTGTTGTATTTCATGGCATAGAGAATGGACACATTTATTAGATTCCAAAAATAAAAACTTCAAAAACAAATAGAAGACAAAAATTGAAAATATAAAACAAGTTCTGGATATAAAGAAAGCTTTGTGTATTATACACACGATTTGTTAGAAAATTAGAGAAGCATTTTCACGTTTGGAAAAGCTAATATGTAAATATGAGATGTATTTGGTTTTGACTTCTTATAACATTCGAACTTCCAAGAATTTTCTTATTACTGAGAAGTGAATTTTCCAAATGGAAATTTTTATATTTGGACAAAACATACCAGCATTTTAGGAGATCAATTTTTTTCATATACAGACAAGATACAGTATTTCTGTGGGATATTTGAATGTGTATATTGTGTGGTTATTTTTCCATAAATCATTTGTTGAAAAAATGAAAATCTGTAAATAAAACGTTTTAGGACACCCAATGTTTTTATATATTTTTGTCTCAAATATAAATTTGACATTTTTTATATATCTATTTGTAAAATTATACATTCATGTTCATAAATAAAGAGTAAATACTAGATTAATTATAACTTCTTAATTTAGCCACTAATTATTTCTAGAATTTTATGTGCCAGATATTGAGTAATCAGTGAATCATGGAATAAGATCACCTATTTTCTAAATTCAAGGCTAACACATTAGCCAATAAAATATTATTTCTTTCTATTAGATGATTTAAAACATATCTGGCATTGAATCTTATTAAGTAAAGATTTTGTAAGAAAAAGCTCAGGTTCCTGCTGGGCGCAGTGGCTCACGCCTGTAATCCCAGCACTTTGGGAGGAGGAGGTGGGTGGATCACGAGGTCAGGAGGTCAAGACCATCCTGGCCAACATGGTGAAACCGTGTGTCTAGTGAAAATACAAAAGTTAGCTGGGTGTGGTGGCACGTGCCTGTAATCCCAGTTACCGGAAAGACTGAGACAGGAGAATTGCTTGAAGCCAGGAGGCAGAGGTTGCAGTGAGAAGAGATCGTGTCACTGCACTCCAGCCTGGGTGACAGAGCGAGAGTCCATCTAAAAATAAATAATAAAATAAAAGCCCAGTTTCTAAATGTTAAAATATTTAAGTAATTATTTATAATTTATCTCATTATTGACACGTTTTTGAATCTTAGATTTTTTTAAATGCTACTTAAACATTAATAACAATCTTTGAACTTTTATAATTTAAATATTTCAATAAAGATCTTCCTATATATACTACGTTAAGGAAAACACATACGCAGAGATAGACAAAACCACCTCACAAATACAAGAAATTGCTATGTATTTGTGTGTGCATGTTTCTGTGTAAAAAAAAAGATGAGTTTATTCAAAAACCACTTATTTATAATTTATATTATATAAAAAATATGAGCTTTATAACACATGTAGGCTGAAGGTATAACCATGTTCTCAATTTTTTCTCATGGCATGACTGTTTTCATTATTTACATTTCTGTTTGAATGGAATCCTCGTAGGTCCTTCCTTGCTACAAATAGTAAGTTTATTCCTCTACCCAGTTTTATTCTTCTCTACAGCTACAACAATAAAAGTGATATTATTTAATTAATTTTTACTCAATATCCTCCTCAACTAAATTGTAAGCTCAATATAGACAGACTTTCTTTTTATATACTGTAAGGTCAAGAGCCTTGCAGATAGTAGACGCTCAATTAATGTTAGGAACTGGGTAGAGTATTGAATTAATTCGAAAGCTACTCTGAAAAGAATGCAGAAGCCAGGATGTTGATTTGATTTCAGGACATGAGAGTTACTTAGAATTCAAGACAGTCTTTTGTTTTGTTGTTAGCTGTCTATACACAAGCTTTTGAAAATTACTTAGTTTCTCTGCCCTGGGTTTCTCTATTCAATATAAACATTTAGGTGTAAGTTTGTGTTTGTAATAAAATATCTCTCTAAAATGAATAAGATATGTAAAATCTAAAAGTCTGGGCCTGAATTCCAATTCCAGTTGTGCCAGTTACTAAGGCCAGTTCTTGTAAATGTAAAGTGAGAATGATTAAACTTAATTGGATTCCTAAAGCACATAACCCAGAGCAAAAGATCTTCTAAATGAGTCCAATATATAACTCTGTATGTCATTTTTTCATTTTAAGGTACTTTTAGCTCTAAATAATTAATAATTTGCTTACATAATTCTGTACTAATGTAATCATGAGGAAGATGGGTATTATCAAGCCAAGCCATTTTGGAAGCCTAAATCTCCTCTGTTTGGATCCTGGATGGTACTCAAGACCCCACTGACCAGGTTATAGTGTCAAATAATGAAAATACCATACACAGGTCTATTTCTGTATAATACTCATTACAGCTTCTTAAAATCAAACACATTAATAATGTGCATCTCTGGAGGAAACTAATCCAGAATAAGTCTGAGCACAGTTTTTAATGCTGACTGCAACTCAGAATGAGTAGAGAAAGACAGCACTGCATGATATTGGCTTGGAACACATGACCACTGAGCTGTCATTGTATTAGCAGTGAGGTGCAGTGACAGGTGTATTGGAGCTGTGAGCAGTATCAAATATATCCAGGACATTATGCAATAATAAAGCAGTAAAAAGATCTCCTCTCTGAATGTAATATTCACTTCTGCCTAAAATCAGAAAATATACACGTGGATTTCAGCATACTGACAATGACATGACAGAAATTGGTTAAGTTTGTGATAAAACTGCCTCTAGCTCAACTCTAAATATAGTCATCTCTGACTGCTAGATACTGCCGATGAAGCTCCCAACTTATTTTGCATAAGAATCTAAATATTATCTGAAGACAACTTCTAAATAGATATTTAAATCAGTATTCACTAATTGGAATATTCCCTGTTGTCATCAACTTGCAAATGTTGTAACACAGTTAAAATTAATTCTAAGTTCATGTGTGTTTTCTGCTAAAAAAAAAATGCATACTTTTAACAATCCATTACATATTGAAATAAGAGAAAGAAGTGAGAAAAGCAAATAAGTTTAAGGAAGTTAACTTTGGTAATTGGTTCTAAAGGAAAACTATGCAGTAATGTATTATTATTTCTCCTACAGTAAAATATTTTCTATTCTGTATAAATGAGTTCAATTAAATATTCAACTTTCCTTGATATTCACTAGCTGATAATGTTATTAGTAAGTATTTTTTATTCTCCACTTCTGAGCACATCTTTATGATCTTCTGCCTCTTAATGTTAAGTGTGCTATATAACTTGCTTTGGTTATACAATTTGAGAAGTGATGTTTGTCACATCTGGATTAAATCTTTAAGATTTAAGGAAACATTCAATTGTTTCCTGTCACTATAGATTAGTTTTAGTTTTATAGAAATGAGTATATATAAAATAATATGTTATTTACTCTTTTGACTGGCTTTTATCACTCTACATATTTTGATATTCAGTCTTTTGTTCAGTGTCTCTCTAGGTTATATTTTTATTGTTGAGTAGTATTCTATTGTATAGATATGCCACCATCTTTTTACCTAATATATTATTCTGGGCTCTCCAGAGAAACAGAATCAATAGGAGATACGTATCTATATCTATCTGTCTATCTATCTACTTATATATGTATGTATACTTACATATAGAATTTATTATAAAGATATAAAGGCTCTCATGATTATGAAGACTGACTAGCATCATAATCTGCTATCTGTAAGCTGGAGGCAGAGGGAAGCCAGTGATACAGTTTCAGCATGAGTCTAAAGGCCTGAGAACCAGGGAGCCAATGAAATAAACCCCAAATTTTCAAGGCCCAAGAATCAGGGGAGCTAATAATATAAGTCCCAATATGAATGCAGGAGAAGACCAAAGTTCCAGCCCAAGCCATCATTCAGAGAGCAAATTCCTCCTTCCCTAACCCTTTTGCTCTATTCAGATCTGCAAGGATTGGATAATGCCAGTCTACCCTGAGGAGGGCAATCTTGTTTACTCACTCTATCAATGCAAATGCTAATTTCATCTGGAAAAGTCTACACAGATACACCCAGAAGTAATGTTTAGTCAAATTTCTTTGTACCTTGTGATATGATGGTCAAATTGACACATAAGATTAATCATCGCACTCATTCACCTGTAGATTGGCATTTGGGTTATATCTAGTTTTGCCTATTAAAAATAAATCTTCTACGAACATTCATGTATTTTCAAGTCATTGCATGGTCATGTACCTTTATTTCTCTTAGGAAAACACCTAAGAGAATGCCAATCTGTTTTCTAAAGTAGTTGCACCATTTTATGTTGCAGCCAGAAGTGTATGAGAGCCTCTGTTCCTCCACATTCCCACATAAATCATTCTAGTAAAGTATTTTTAATATGCCTCTCCCCAACTATATTAGTGATGTTGAGCATATCTTTGTGTACTTATCTGTCTTTGTCATATCTTCTTTGATGAAGTATCTATCAACTATTTTTCTTTTTATGTTGGTTGTTTGATTTCTTATTACTGAGTCTAGGAGTTCCTTATATAAGCTGGATTTTTTTCTTTTTAATACAACATATGGTTGCAAGTATTATATTCTAGTTTGTGTGTCTTTTCGTTTTTGTTTTTTCTTTTTTTTGAGACAGAGTCTCACTCTTGTCACCCAGACTAGAGTGCAATAGCGCAGTTATGGCTCACTGCAACCTCCGCCTCCCATGTTCAAGTGATTCTCCTGCCTCAACCTTCCAAGTATCTGGGATTACAGGCACCCACCACCACACCTGGCTAATTTTATATTTTCAGTAGAGACAGGGTTTCACCATGTTGGACATGCTGATCTCAAACTCCTGATCTCAGGTGATTTGCCCGCCTGGGCCTCCCAAAATGCTGGGATTTCAGGCGTGAGCCACCGCGTCTGACCCTTTTCAATCTATAACAGTGATTTTGTAATTTCTGAAAAATTGCAGTTTATCTATTTATTCTTTTATGGAAAGTGTTTTGGTGGCATATCTAAGGAATCTTTACCTAATCTATGTGTGATTATTAATTTTACCTGGCAATGTGTCTGGCTATGAGGTACCTGCATTAAACATTATTTCTGTGTTTATGTCTATATGAAGGTGTTTCTGGATAAGATTAGGATTTGAATTGGTGGCTGCAGTAAAGTAGGTTGCCCTCCTCAATATGGGTAGGTATCATCTAATCTTATTAAAAGCCTGGTATAGAGCAGGCAGAGAGGAAAGAGGAATTCGCCCTACTTTTTCGCGTCTCACTGTTTCAGGTGAAACATTTCATCTTATTTTCTTCAGCTCTTGAACTGGGGATTTACGGCATTGACTTCCATGGTTCTCAGCCCTTTGGACTTGAACTGAATTATACTAACAGCTTTCCTGGGCTTCAAGCTAGCTGATCTCATGAGAATTCTCAGCCTCCACATCACATAATCATATGTGCCAATTTCTCCACAATCTCTCTCTCTCTCTCTCTCACACACACACACACACACATGATATTAATTATGATAAATTATACTGATTCTGTTTCTCTGAAGAATCCTGACTAATACATTAAAGTTAAAAAGACTCTATATTTTTTTCCTAGAAGTTTTACATACATCTATGATTTTTGTTTATCGTTCAAGGTAAGTATCAAACTTGACTTTTGCATATGCATTTCTAATTATTCTAGCACAATTTGTTGAAAAGACTATCCTTTCTCCAATGCTATGTCTTTGAACCAGTATTAAAAATATATCATCCTTATATGTGTCAGTCTATTGCTTGACTCTCCATTCTACTGATCTATTTGTTTATCTTGATAAAGCTCTCACATGGTCTTGATTACTATAGCTTTATAATACATCTTGGAAAGACTCACACTGCAACTTTGGTCTTATTTTCAGAATTGTTTTGCATGTTCTAAGCCTGTTGAATTTTCATTTGAATTTTAGAATATGTTTGTCAATTTCTACAAAAAAAGCCTGCCAGAATCCTGACTGGAATGATACTAAATCTAAGATTAGGCCGGGTGCAGTGGCTCACGCCTGTAATTCCAGTACTTTGGGAGGACGAGCCGGGCAGATTACAAGATTAGAAGATCGAGACTATCCTGGATAACATGGTGAAACCCCATCTCTACTAAAAATACAGAAAAATTAGCCCAGCATGGTGGTTGGCACCTGTAGTCCCAGCTACTCAAGAGGCTGAGGCAGGACAGCGTGAACCCAGGAGGTGGAGGTTGCAGTGAGTCGAGATCGCACCACTGCACTCTAACTTGGGCAGCAGAGTGAGACTCTGTCTTAAAAAAAAAATAAAATCTAAGATCAAAATGAGAATTGACATTCTAATAATATTGTGTTTTCCTTTATGTTAACTCATTACATATCTCTATTTTTATTTATTATTGTCATATTGTTTGATTATTTGTTAGTGAAGTTTAACTTCAAGACATTATTTATATTTTCAAATTCTTTACTTTTAGAACATATGGAGTAAAGTTGTATTAACTGTCTTAAAGTACTTTAGCTCTAATTCTAACTACTGTGTTATGTCTGGGATGCTTTCAATGGATTATTTTCCTTAATTATGGGCAATATTTCCCTGTTTCTTTAAATGCCTGGTAATCTTTGATATTATGCCAGACATTGCAAAATTTTTGTCATTGTGTTTTGAACTTTTTATTCCCTGTAAATGTTCTAGGTATTTTTTTCTGGGATTTAGTAAGTTACTTAGACATAGCCTGTTCCTCTCAGATCTTGATGTTATGACTTGTTAGGCAGCTGCAGAGAAGTAACCAGGCAGCTAATTATTTCTCATTAATTAGGTATGGTCTTTCTGAGTTTCTAAGCTTTTGCCTCATGAATTATGAGTTTTTTTCTGGTCTTACTAATGAGAACACACACTGTTTCTGGACCTATGTGTGCACTGGTCATTGTAATCGCTGATCCTTTTTTATAGGTCTTTACCCAGTCTCAGGTAGTTTTCTCACAGATATGTACGGATTAATATTCTGCTCTTTGAGGGGGACTTCTGTGGATTTCTAGGATTGTATCTCCCTGCCCCTGTGTGGTTTTCTCTTTTGTGGTACTCTGTGCTGTGAACTCTTGCTACCTAAGTCTCCTGGTAGTCTTAGCTCCATCTCCTCAACTCATGGCACCTGCCAGATTCCTCTTTCCTTTTTGTGAGCACATCCTTTCTAAAATGTAAATATGATCCTTTGTCTTCCTACTTAAAATCTATGTTTTATAGCTTGGCATAATTTATAGGAGTTCTTGTGATCAGGTTCTTGCCTACTCCACCAAACTTGTATCGTTATACTCTGACACACAGAGAAAGAAAACAAAACAAACAAACAAACAAAAACCCAACACACTGCTTACATAATAAAATCTCCTGGGTGGATTTATTTACATTTTTAAATATATTGTCACACTTACTACAGGAACGGTTGCAAAAAAAAAAAAAAAGATAGAATTTTTTCATATTCCCTTACCAAACTTTCACTAATGTTAACATGTTACATAGCCATACTAAAATTATCAATACCAGAGAACTAAATTGTCACATACTTCTCTCTCTCTCTCTCTCTTTTTAAATAGATAGAGTCTTGCTCTGTCTCCCAGGCTGGAGTGCAGTGGCACAATCTTGGCTCATTGCAACTTCGACCTCCTGGGTTCAAGGGATTCCCCTGCCTCAGCCTCCCTAGTAGCTGGGACTACAGGTGCACATCACCACGCCTGGCTAAGTTTTGCAATTTTAGTAGAGATGGGTTTTTTCTTTCTTAGTTTTATCCTTTCTTAACAGTTGCTAGGTCTTTAATTTTCCTTCGCAGCATTGATACTTTAGAAAGTACTGGTCAGTTACTTGGAAAATGTCTATCAATTTGGGTTTTATTGATACTATCTCTTATTAAAATGAGATTGTGACATTTTGGAAAAAGTACTATAAAAATGATATTGTTCTTTTTTAATGAAGGATATCAGGGACTTCACAATGTCAATTTATTTTATAAGTGGTGATGTTAGCCTTGACCAGTTGCTTAAGTTAGTATCTGCCAAGTTTATTCATTTTAAACACTATTTTTCCGGTTGAAATTTATACATATTTTGGGGGTACATATATTTAAATTAAACAAATATTGTTTGTTTTCAAATTTCCTTCACTGTTTTTGTTCATGTATCATATGTGTGCATATTTTGGTGATACGTGCAATATTTTGATACATGTGTACAGTGTGTTTCCCCCCACTAATTTTGCCAACCATAGATAACTTTTTCCTAAAATAATTATTACACTGGTGTTTAGTGTGAGTGGTTTCTTCTTTCCCTCTTTTCTTCCAAATTTTCAAATCAGAATTCTTCTATGAGAAAGAATTCCTTCTCTCTTATTTATTAATTCAAAATTTATTTGATTCATGAATTTTTATTATATGGACTATAGCTAAAACTATCATTATTTTATTGTTTAAATTATTTGGCCATTAGGATCTACTACAGGTTACCTCCTGTGTTCTTTTGTTATACTGTTATCCTTTTGTCATAACTTTTTTATATTCTGGCACCCCAAGATGCTTTAGACGTATTTTGTAATTTCCTCACCCTAGTCCTTCATTCAACCATTATTTTAACATGAAACCCTAGTTCTTTTTATTGGAGAATTATGTTTAGGATAAAAAAATGTTTAGGATATAATACTAATATAGATTGTTTAGGATATAATACTAATTGTGCTCATTGCCACTGGAGTACTATTAATACTTGGTCTTGGCCTTCTCAATAGACAGCTAGGGATTATATATATATATATTATATATATATATATACACACACACACACACACAAGATGATTGTTGACTGGATGATCAACATATGCTTATTTATCCATATTTAACCAATCATCTTGTATCATATACTGTATAATTTTTCATGACCAGTTTAACTGACACCTCCAGTTCTATCATTTGAGCTTTTTCCTTTTCTTATTTTCAACTTAATTCTCAGATACTTAGATAGCCAATTCTTATTTTTATTATCTATTTTTATAGCTTCGTTTAATGTTAGTGTGTAATAATTTCATAAATTCTCAGTCTTCTCTATTTTTAAATTTTATTGCACAGATTGCAATATATATTTATACACAGAGATTTTGTTTTGTTTTGTCTTTATCTTTAGAAAGTAACTTAGTTTATATTTTGCATTCCACATGCCCTTCAGTGTGGTTATGTTATTGATTTGCAATACAGTTAGGTTAAATTTTTATTCTGGAATTATATTTTTGTTTTCTTCAATGTCCTGGTAAGTTTTAATCATTTGTTCATAGTCACAGTTACACAAAAAATATATTCAGAGATGAGTCACCATCTTGTTATTCCTACCACCCATTCTCTTTCCCCTCATCTTTCTACCCCTTTTCGCCCACTCCTTCCCAGGTTATCAGCATATATCTGGAATATTTTCAATTTCACCTTTTTTCACTTACCTAGCTCTTTCTCATTATTTATAACAATTATTTTTTTAATTTATTGGGCCTAATCCTAGGCCTGAGATCATGCTACATAGTACATAGTTTGATTCTCAAAAAAACTTTATGAAATAAGTAATATTCTTAGCCCATTTTTAGGAAGAAAGGAACAAAAGCTTAGAGTGGTAAAGTAAATTGAGCAGGGCTTTACAGGCATGTAAATGATTTATTTTATGTTACATTTATGTTACAGCTCACATTTATGTTATCAGGGCTACCTGATTTAAATATGCACTACCATCTCCTAAATAGTTTTTAAGACCCAATGATACTTTTACATTGAAGCCTTTAGTGATCTCCCAGGGCAGCTAGGCATTCTTTCTCTTCATCTTCCATGGTCACCTGCTTATTATTCATGTAACATTTTGAATCCTAATTCTGCCACTTACTATGTTTATGACCTTATGTAATATAGCTAACCCATCTGTACCTCAATTTTTTTATCTGTTACGGTAGCTACTTCACATGGCTGTGGTGAATATTAAATTGGTTAATATTTGTAAAGATTTATATTGCATGTAGAAGATGCAGTGTAATAATTGAAAAGTGTTTTAAACACACTAACTTCTGATTACTAGTTTAATTTTTAAAACATTCGTTTTTCACTTCCCACTTTTTATTTCACACTAGATTAAAAAGATTTTTTTTGGTCACCATTGCAATTATTTCCACTGCATAAAAAGTGCCTAGAACATACATCAGTGTTCAATGTATACCTGAAAAAAAATAGTTTCATAAAAATTAAAATCTGTGAATAGCATTCCAAAAGTTAAAAAAAGATAAAAATAAAGTGTTAATTTAGCAGTCATTTTAAAGCCAATATTAAAATTAAAATGTAATTAAATATCTGCATTGACATACAAATATATCCTGGGAAAATAGTGAAGTTTTTATTGAAGATTACATGCATTACAAAAAAAATTTCAATTGAAAAATAATTTTTACAGAACAATTTCTGGATTTTCTATTTCCTAATTTAAAAATTATGAAAAGAGTTAGCATTTTTTATAAGACTTTGGAGGTGAATCATTACATACTGCTGGCTTCCTTTCTGCCAACATCAATAAAACAGTAAAGTTCTTTGGCTTCGGGGTCCTGAGGGACAGCCATGAACCTGAACTTGATGCCCTTCTCGAAACTGTTTCCTGAGAAAACTCTGGAGTGAGCCACAAAAGAAAGAGAGTAAAATATTTGTGTTAACCAGACTTTCTGGATGTCAAAAGGTCAAATATTACTGTACAGATAGATACTTGAACTTTTTACACAAATCAAACTGTTATGCTTCCATGAGTTGTTCAGGCTATTTATCTCTGCTCCCAATGAGGAGGAAAGGTAAACAAATATCTTTACATATTTAATAATTTTAAGGAAAATGAAAATGAAATGGTATTAGGTATATTTAATGTATGCTTTATTTAATATTTTTAATTGTATAAATGTGGGGGTACAATTGCAATTTTAATACATGAATTTGTTATGTAGTAGATAAGTTTGGGCTTTTAGTGTAACCATCATTCAAATAGTATACATTACACCCACTGAGTTATTTCTCATCCCTCACCTTCCTCTCACCCTTCCAAGTCTCCAATATCTATGAGTCCACTCTGTATGTCCATGTCTACACCTTATTTATCTCCAACTTATGAGTGAGAACATGTGATATTTGATTTCCTATTTCTGAGTTATTTCACTTAAGATAATGGCCACTAGTTCTGTCCGTCTTTCTGTAAAATACATTATTTCATTTTTTTTTTTGGCTGAGTGGTATTCCAAATGTGTGTATGTGTATATTTTAGTTGAGTAGTGTATGTGTATATTTTGACTGGGTAGTTTTCCATGTGTGTACATGTGTATATACATATATAAAATTTTATTTATCCAATTATCCATTAAAAAATGTATTAGTCCATTTTCGAGAGAAAGACATATCCAAGACTGGGCAATTTACAAAAAAAAGGTTTAATAAACTCACAGTTCTAAGTGGCTGGGGAGACCTCACAATTATGATGGAAGGTGAAAATCACGTCTCACAGCAGATCAGGTAAGGGAGAGAATGAAGGCCGAACAAAAGGTGTTTCTCATCAAAAAAATCATCACATCTTGTGAGACGTTTTCACTACCATGAGAACAGTATGGGGAAACCACATCCATGATTCAATTATCTCCTACTGGTCCCTCTCACAACACGAGGGAATTATGGGAGCTATAATTCAAAATGAGATTTGGATAGGGACACAGCCAAACCATATCATTCCGTTCCTGGCTCCTCCCAAATCTCATATCCTCACACTTTAACACCAATCGTGCCTTCCCAGCAGTCCCCCAAACTCTTAACTCATTTTGGCATTAACTCAAAAGTCCACAGTCCGACATCTCATCTGAGACAAGACAAGTCCTTTCTGCTATGAGCCTGAAGAATCAAAAGCAAGTTTTTTATTTCGTAGATATAATGGAGGTACAGGCATTGGGTAAATGCAGCCATTCCAAATGGGAAAAATTGGCCAAAACAAAGGGTCTACATGCCCCATGCAAGTCTAGAATTCAGTGGACAGTCAAATCTTAAAGCTCCAAATGATCTCCTTTGACTCCATGTCTCACATCCAGGCCATGCTGATGGAAAACGTGGGTTCCCAAGGTTATGGATAACTCCACCCCTGTTGCTTTGTAGGATTAATTCTCCCTCCCAGCTGATTTCATGGGCTAGCATTGAGTGTCTGCAGCGTTTCCAGGTGCGTAGTGCAAGCTGTCAGTAGATCCATCATTCTGGGAACTGGAGGAGGGTGACTCTCTTCTCATAGCTCTACAGGCAGTGCCCCAGTGGGCACTCTGTGTGGGAACACCAACTCACATTTCCCTTCCACACTGCCCTAGCAGAGGTTCTCCATGAGGGCCCTGCCCCTGCAGCAAGTTTCTTCCTGGACATCAGGCATTTCGATACATCTTCTAAAATCTAAGTGGAGGCTCCCAAACCCCAATTCTTGACTTATGTACACTGAAAGACTCAACATCATGTGGAAGCTGCCAAGGCTTTGGGCCTCCACTTTCTGAAGTCACAGCCTGAACTGTACCTTGGCCCCTTTCAGCCACAGCTGGAGCAGTTGGCATTCAGGGCACCAGGTTCCTAGGCTGCACACAGCATGGGGACTCTGGGCCCAGCCCATGAAACCAATTTTCCTCCTAGGCCTCTGGGCTTGTGATGGGAGGGCTGCCATAAAGATACATGCCTAGATAACATTTTCCCCATTGTCTTGGGAATTAACATTTGGCTCTTTGTTACTAGTGAAAATTTCTACAGCTTGCTTGAATTTCTCTTCAGAACATGGGATTTTATTTTCTGTTGCATTGTCAGGCTGCAAATTTTCCAAACTTTTATGCTATGTTTTCCTTTTAAAACTGAATGCCTTTAACAGCACCCAGGTCACCCCTTGAATGCTTTGCTTTGCTGCTTAGGTATTTCTTCTGCCAGATACGCTAAACCATCTATTTAATTTCAAAGTTTCACAGGTCTGTAGGGCAGGGGCAAAATGCTGCCAGTCTCTTTACTAAAACATAACAAGAGTCACCTTTGCTCAAGTTCACAATAAGTTCTTCATGTCCATCTGAGACCACCTCAGCCTGGATTTCGTTGTGTGTATCATTATTAGCATTTTGGTCAAAGCCATTTAACAAGTCTCTAGGGAGTTCCAAACTTTCCCACATTTTCTTATCTTCTTCTGGGCCCTCCTACCTGTTCCAGCCTTTGCCTGTTACTGAGTTTCAAAGTTGCTTCCACATTTTCAGGTATCTTTTTAATAGTGCCCCACTCTACCGGTACCAATTTACCATATTAGTCTGTTTTCACTCTGCTGATAAAGACACACATGAGACTAGGCAATTTACCAAAAAAAATAAATAAATAAAAAGGTTTAATGGACTCACAGTTCCATGTGGCTCATGGGCCTTACAATCATGGCAGAAGGTGAAAGGCACATCTCACATTGCAGCAGGCAAGAGAGACAAGGAGAACAGAGTGAAAAGGGCTTCCCCTTATAAAGCCATCAGATCTCATGAGACCTTTTCACCACCGTAAGGAGAGTATATGGGAAACCGCTCCTCTGATTCAATTATCTCCCATGGATTTTCTCCCACAACAAGAGGGAATTATGGGAGCTACATTTCAAGATGAGATTTCGTTGGGGATACAGCCAAACCATATCAAGAAATATTTAGGTTGATTCCCTACCTTTGCTATTGTGAATAGTGCTGTGTAAACATAAAAGTGTAAATATCTTCCTGATAAAACAATTTTCTTTCTTTTGTGTAGATACACAGTAGTGAGGTTTCTGGGTCAAATGGTAGTTCTTTTTTTAGTTCTTTGAGAAATCTCCATATTGTTTTTCTATAGAGATTGAATTATTCTACAATCCCACCAACAATGTATAGACATTCCCTTTTCTTCGCAACTTTGACAACCTCAGTTAACATTTTGACTTAAAAAATTATTTTAAACTCAGAGGAGATTTAGGCATGTTTGTTACATGGGTACATTGCATACTGGTGGGGGTTGGTCTTCTAGTGTACCTGTTATCCAAGTTTGATGTTTTATTAATAGCCATTCTTCCTGGTATAAAATGGTTCTCATTGTAGGTTTATTTTGTATTTCTCTGGTCATTAGTGATGTTAAGCATTTTTTCATATGTTGTCTTTTCTGATTGTACTTATTTGAATCTGCTCTTTTTTTCTTGGTTAGCAATCTATCAGTTTTGTCTGTCTTTCCAAGAACAAAATTCTCATTTTATTGATGCTTTTATTGTTTATTTAGTCTTAATTTCATTAGCTCTGCTCTGATCTTTTTTATTTCTTTTCTTCTGCCAGCTGTGAGTTTGGTTTGTTTTTGATTTTCTAGTTCCTTGAGGTACAATACTAGGTTGTTAATTTGAGATCTATCTTTTTGATTTAGGCATTTAACAGTCTAAACTATTTTCAGCACCATTTTCACTGTATCTCAGAATTCTTGGTATATTTTGTCTCTCTTTTCATTCATTTCAAAACAATATTTGATGTTTGCCTTACTGCCATTGTTCACTAAGTTTCATTCAGGGACAGGTTGCTTAATTTTCCTATCAGTTAATAATTTAGAAAGTTTCTCTTGACACTAATTTCCAGTTTTTTGTTTTTTGTTTTTTCCACTGAGCAGTGGTCTGAGAAGATACTTGACAGGATTTTGAAATTTGGGAATTTATGTAGACGTGCTTTATGTCTAAGTATATGGTCTGTTTTGGAGAATGTTCCATGCAGAGATGAGCAAAATCAATATTCTGTTTTTTGGGGGTAGAATGTTCTGTAAATGTGTATCTGGTCTATAGTCTTGTTTAAGTCCAGAGTTTCTTTGCTGATTTTCTACCTTGGTGATCTGTCTAGTATTGTCAATGAGCTGTTGAAGTACCAATTATTATTGTGTTGCTGTCTGTCTCTTTTCTTAGGTCTAGTGGTATTTGTTTTATGAGTCTGAGTGTTCTAGTGTTAGGTGCATTTAAAGCTGGGCAAGGACATGACAAAAAAGAAAACTATAGGCCAATATTTCTGATGAACACACATCCTCTCTAAATACTAGTATACCAAATTCAACACCATATCCAAAAGATAATATATCACAATCAAATGAGTTTTGGTCCAAGGATGCAAGGATGGCTCAACATTTACAAATCAATAAATGTGATTCATCACATAAATTCAAAACAAAAAATATATAATCTTCTTAATAGAAGCAGAGAAAGCATTTGATACATTTCAGCATCCCTTCATGATAAAATTCCTCAAGAAACTAAGCATTGAAGGAATATATTTCAAAATGATAAAAGTTATATATGACAAAATCACAGGTAACATCATACTGAATCAGAAAAGGCTGAAAACATGCCCCTTAAAAACTGGAACAAGAGGAGGATGCCCAGGGCCTCACTCCAATTCAACATCATACTAGAAGTCCTTGCCAGAGCAATCAGGCAAGAACGAGAAATTAAAGACATCCAAATAAAAAAAGAGAAAGTCAAATTGTCTCAGTTAACTGACAATATGATCTGTATTTAATATTTAAGAAAAACAATTTTGCAGTAGTTAAAAAAAAAAAAAACTACAGTGTAACCATCAACAATGAGCTGCTTCTCTCTTTCTCCTTTCTTTTCCAGTTTTTTAACATAAGATGCATCAGAACACTAATGTGGTTATGGATAATCAAGACCTTGTACTGCAGGAGAGGACACTGATAATAACTGTAGTTCCAAAGGGGAGCTAATCTCACTTATCAAGTTCTGCCTCAGAGAAGGCCATTGTTAGATCCTTCAGTGTTTGCAGGGTTAACACGTGATAAGATGTAACTCTATACTTCTTGAGACAGGTTGTACTGTTTACTGACCAAGTATTCTGGGCGCAAATATAAAAACTGTTTAGTGAATGGATAATCTGATTTTGGCCATTTAGAAAAGCACTATTAATTCTAGAAAAGTCAATTTTGTTACTATTGATTAAAGTGAGTCCATGTATTTATTTCAATTAAATTTTAAAATTATTGATAATTCTTGTTGCTCAGAGAATCTATGGTACCATCCTAATCCTTAAATGAAAAGGATAATTGCAACTTCATGTTTTGCATGTGCATGAAATGTTACCTAATGTTTCCCCACCCACAACAAAAATTACTGGCTCTAAACAACAGATTAAATAGAACAAATTTGTTTCTCTCAGTTACCAACAGAGTTCTATTTTATATTACTGATTCTTAGTAATGTGTATATATATATATTAATTTCTAATATATATTTACAGTTTACATTTATATTTACTTCTATTTGTATTATAATACTTAGATCCTGCAAATGCTCTATGTTGGGTTCAGCAAAATGTCAGGAAAAATCTCCTGGGTTACTACAAGGTATCAAAAGGTTGAACCTTGAATTCAGGGTGTTTTGCTGTTTCTGTGCTACTATATTTTACACACAATAATTCTCACATACTGAGCACCTTACTTCTTCAGGTGTGCTGTAAAACCAGCCAGGCCTTCCGAGGTCTAGTTCCCCACACAATTCAGGTGATCCTGCCACTGAGTTAGTAGAACCCCACTCTTCACATAGAGAACAATATATGGTTTTGTTCTTTGTGCAAAGTTTTTGTTTGCAATCCATTTTCTTTTGCTTTATGTTTTTGCTTTTTATTTAAATCTTGATTTTGATGTTCAGCTTTGTTTTATTTTGTTTTCTCAATTTTTCAAGTAATTTACTTACAGAGGGATATTGGAAAGCAACTATGCTTAGATAGTTTTCAACATACATAAAACATATGAAAAAATTTTGTTAGTTTATGTCTGTTTGTGGGAGTGTGAGCAGTTGTGCCATAAATATATTGATTTTTGAAATAAAAGTAATGTGGTTGATTAATTAAAACATGGGTACTCTTCATAAAGTAGGGATTAGGATGGACATTGAGAGATAGCTGCTAATGAATAAATCTTTTTAAAAATGTATTATTATTATACTTTACATTCTGGGGTACATGTGCAGAACGTTCAGGTTTGTTACATAGGTACACACATGCCATAGTGGTTTGCTTCACCCATCAACCCGTCATCACATTAGGTATTTCTCCTAAAGGTATCCCTCCCCTAGCCCCTCAACCCCTGACAGGCCCTGGTGTGTGATGTTCCCCTCCCTGTGTCCATGTGTTCTCATTTGAACAAATCTTTTCTTAAAATTTTTGTCCCTTCTATTTTTTAGTTGTCTTATAGATTTAGAGGGAGGAGTCAGTAAGATAGCATTTAGATATTAAATTTTTCAGTGCAACAAATGTATAGTTTATAAAAAATATTTTGTAGTATATGTTCATCTGCTGTAACTCTTGTGAATACATAAGAAGGATTTTGCACTAGTTACTGGAGTTATAGCATAAAACATTATGGAATTGTGGTCAAGTGCCCAAAGTTTAATAGTGAAGAAATAATTGAACTTTTCTCCATATGTAAATTTAACTTTCTTTTTTTTATTGTTGTTGTTTTTTTTTTTTTTTTTTTTTTTTTTTTTTTTTTTTTTTTTTTTTTTTGAGACGGAGTCTGGCTCTGTCGCCCAGTCTGGAGTTCAGTGGCACCATCTCAGCTCATTGCAAGCTCTGTCTCCTGGGTTCAGGCCATTCTCCTGCCTCAGCCTCCCGAGTAGCTGAGACTACAGGCGCCCACCGCCACGCCTGGCTAATTTTTCGTACTTTTAGTAGAGACAGGGTTTCACCGTGTTAGCCAGGATTGTCTCAATCTCCTGACCTCGTGATCCAACTGCCTCGGCCTCCCAAAGTGCTGGGATTACAGTCATGAGCCACCGCTCCCGGACAACTTTATTTTCTTATTAGTGAATATGAGACTATAAATGATTGGACAAATTTTACATATTTTAAATGTCTTATTGAGACAATAAAATTAATAAAAATATAATTTATATTCAGCAGTCTACTTCTAATTTTGAAGGCATTCAATAATTAAAAGTGTGTTTATATATGCAAAGTTTGAATGATCAGTTTTCAAAGGTTCAGAACAAAGCAATGTGCACTAAAATCCAAAATTAAATGGAATGTAAATTTTTCAATTCTTCAATTTGTTTAGACACTCGGCTTATTTTTTGTGACCATCAATAACTTTTCTGTGATGTTTTAATTATATACAGAAGTAGTAAATGTGTTTAAATCTTATGAGGATACTTGGGTCTTTCTCATTTTGAACTAAATATTATGCATTTTTGCTTAATATTTTGCCATTATTTCACATTGAACTACAAATAAAACCCTTGTTAATGTTTCTGGTTGGTTAGATAGACTTTGTGTTAACTTTCAGATATGTGTATGTGTACATGGTTAAAATATGGTATCACAATACACTTTTCATTTCTGAATCATTGTCATTTAAGCTGGTGAAAAAAATAGATTGCATAGTAGTTCTCACTACAAATGTTAATGGGAGAAGAACTCTAGCAGTGCTGCTAAGAATTAAATACATTTAATTGTCTCTAAAATTCTTCCTCTTCTTTGAATTATTCTCAGGTTTATTACAAAATTCAACTGATTCCTTTCCCTACTGAATTTATCCATGATAGTTTACCTACCTATAGTTATATAGTTATTAGTTTTCCTCTGATCTTAAATTTAACTCTCACCAAATATCTAGAAATTTGAATTATTTATTAGTCCCCTTTAAAAGAATAAAGCTTATATTTTTTAGTGTGTGTTAGGCTATGCAGATAGCCTAGCTAGGCACAGCAGCCTAGGCTAATTTTTTGCATGTGCCTAGTGCAATCGCATGGTGTATGTATATTTAATGAAAACTTTTTGATAATTTATGATAACTCATTTTGCATGCCTCAAATATACAAAAAAGGTTATTTAATACTTTTTTTTGAAGTTTTTCTTGTGTTTTTTTTTTTTTTTTTTTTTTTTTTTTTTTTAATGTGAGTGTATGATTAAAGCCAGTTGTAAGACAGCTGGCACTGAATTCCTAAGGCGTTTGTTCCCTAGGGAAAACAGCATTTTTATGACAGCTCTACTTAACATACACAACCTTTTTCCCTAGTAAGAAAAAATACATATATTTTAAAATGTGATATAGTAGAAGACATGATAGTTCATACGGTTTACAGAAACATGTTCTTAGATATTTTAATTTCTAGGACTTGTCACAGACCTCTGTAATTATTTCTACTCTTCCCCCAAACTGTCAAAGCAAGTTTTAAAAATTTCATTTAATCTGTATTAACAGTGTTCAGATTTCATTTTACTCAATAGTAAGATAGATTCAGTGACAGATTATATTGTTACATTTTAAGTATTTCATCTCTCCATCTTTGGTCTTCTTGTCTGTTTCTCTCCTATTCCTAATCTTTGTTAATAACATTGCCATTCTTTCTGTCATGAGAATCAAAACTTTAAAGTCATGTTTGACCTCTCACTCACCCTCTAATCCTTATATAATTGAGTGCCAATTTCTGACAATTCTACTTCTTCACCTTCTTTCAATCTCAACCTCTTATTTCTATCACTATGTCCACACTCTTAGCCTTCAATCACTTTTACCTGGGTTTTTGACATCCTCTGAATATTTTCTGTGATTCAAAGCTATACTTTCTTATGCTGTAGACAGATTTTTCTTTTTAAATCAAATCCGTGATGAAGTAATCCTCCTTTTCAAGAATGCATCATTGTTTTTTGCACAGTACATAATAAAATGCACAGATTTCAATCTTTCATTTAAGATATTCAAGAGCCTAATTCAAGTCAATATTTTATAGTTTTTATAATTTTTAGTTACATTTGCTGGATGTTTTATTGTAAATAAAATGCCTGTTAAGGAGATTTGAAAACATAAACAGTACAAAAAAGAATATAATCTTTATTTGTAATTCTACTATATACAAATAGCATAACCTCACTTTTACTTCTAGATTTTTGCATGAATGGCGTAAAAGATACCATCATGACTATTCACAATTTTACTTTTTAAAAATTTATGTAAGTTTTCTTAGAAAAATGATTTTAATTGAAGAATATTATAGCTTCCATAATGATCACATATGATCATAACAAGATGCATAACTTTTTTCCCATGGTTTTTATTTTCTGAATCACATTTTTCAAAATTATATTTTATTTTCACATGAATTGTCTTATGAAATAATAGAATAATAATTCTATTTTCTATAGTTTATACTTGTATGTCTAACTTCCTGTTTCTTGAGTTACTAATTTTGATTCAGTTCTTGAAATTTCTTAGGTTTCATAGTAGTATCAACATAAAGTTCTGGAAGGAATTCGTTACAGAAAAGTAAATATATATTTTGTTTTCTATTCTCTCCTATATTAAATACCTTTCAATTGTCTGTATAGTTAAAAAAAATTTTTATTTGTACATAGAAAATATTGGAGTTAGATATTGAGCCTAAAAATATTTGTTGGTAATGCACAGTGTGTTCTGTTATTTGTAGGAGTCTTAACTCATGAATGGTTTTTGTGTTCTTTGATCATTGAAATTTTATTTTTATTTTTGCTTCCTGATTGCTTGTAACATATTTTAACCTTATAATTTAAACATTTGATAATAAGGGTTTGGCTTACAGATCACTTTTAGTTGACTTTATATGAATCAATGAGGGTTTTCAATTTCCTATATCTCTTGTTTTTATTTTTTCCCCCTCTGCCTGTCAATAGACTAATATTTTTCACTAAAAGGTAACAGATAGATAATTGGTGTTTGATGTGTGAATGATACCCTAAGTCTGGTATGCCTTTGTATACAACACAAAAAGCAATATGCCTACTCATTTTCTGTTGCCTGTTATCGTAATGAAAAATTAGATGCACCTTCCACACTATTTTGTACGTGAAAGCCATCCACACATATTTATAAAATTTTAATCATCTTTTAATCTGAATAGAACACATTTGAGTATGTTTTTATTTCTAACGCCAGAGGTTTACTGGCATTTGAAATAAAAACAAATCGTATATATAAATATTTTCTTACTACTGGTCAAGAAAATAACTCAGTGTTCCTTGAAAATTTCTACTTTAAGAAAATGAGAAATACTCTTCTTAACTAGTTGATGCTTTAAAATAATATCTCTAACAAACTCCCATAATGCAGAGCATGATGAGTGGATGTAGAAATTGCACTAAATTGGGAACTGGCCCCTAAATTCTAAAGCGAAGTCTGTCACTACTATGTACATGCTGCTTATTAGTCAACCAATATGATGGAATTTCAAGTTTCTCATCTTTAGAGCAAGAATTGGTAAGGTGTAGGGATTTTTTAATGTTAACACTCAACCAAGTAGTATTTTTGAATTGTTTTTTAATTGAATGTAACACCTACTATTTTCACATTTTGTGTTTTCTGCTATCTGCTGTTAAGACATTCCATAATTTTCCCTGAGAAAATTACCACGTGTATTTTATTTTATTATTCTCACATGTCTGATTTCAGCTTCTGAATGTCTCTAATATTTTTCTTTAATTTCAAGTTTTAGAGTTGGCCCCACTCATTTTCTGATTTTAAGCATTCTTGAGATATTATAAAATGTACTTACAATAGACTTTGGTTAAGACAGCATATTAAATAAGGTAAAAAATGGCATAAATGGCCCTCAAAGCTCCTAGAATGGAAAATCATACATTCACAAAATTTGAATTTGTCTGTTTGGTTCTTTACTTTTGCAAAAATTTACTATAACGTGTTCTTTACTGTTCTTTATTTTGACACCTAAATGTTCAGAAAAACATTAGCAAACATTAAGTATTTTCCTATAATTCTTCTTTTTGTCACACACAAAAATAAGTACATCTTGACTTTGTTAAGTCTAGTTATGCTATTTTGTTTAAATACTGCTAGCTATAATGTTTAAGAAAGCATTACCACACTTTACAATTACCCATGCAAGACTTATGACAATTCTAACAAAACTATTTAATACAATATACAAACTGAAGTTACTTCCTTTTTCTGGGAGGCAAGAATCTTACAAAAAATTGGATGAGAACTTTCCCCACGACTTTATATAAGAAGTTTTATTAACAGAAAATATTGGATAATAAGTATATAAAATCAAAATGTAAACAATAAATAAGTGTAAAATTTCCTTGATTGACACATAATATAAAACTTAGTCAAGGTCGGGCGCGGTGGCTCACGCCTGTAATCCCAGCACTTTGGGAGGCCACGGCAGGCAGATCACGAGGTCAGGAGATTGAGACCATCCTGGCTAACATGGTGAAAGCCGGTCTCTACTAAAAATACAAAAAAATTAGCTGGGCGTGGTGGTGGGCGCCTATAGTCCCAGCTACTCGGGAGACTGAGGCAGGAGAATGGCGTGAACGCGGGAGGTGGAGCTTGCAGTGAGCCGAGATCACGCCACTGTACTCCAGCGTGGGCGACAGAGCCAGACTCCCTCTCAAAAAGGAAAACTTAGTCAATAAAACTTTGAAAATCTCTCAAACAGGATCTCTTTGAGAGACACAAAATTTGATCAAATTTGCTTATTTTGCTTTTCTTATTAAAATTGGTATAAAAATAACTGCAAGTGCTAGCCATTTTTCTGTAGGCTTTCATTAAAATCTGTTCAACTTTATACTCACAATGAATCTCTGCTTTAAGGTAGAGAGATGTTTAGCTGAAACCCAGGAGAAGAATTGCTGTTAGATATCTGAAGTCTAATGTTTGATGAACATAACAGTCTTCTCAAATTCAGTTTTAGATCTGAATTGATGGCTCTACTACTGGAGCGAACACCTTAGGGCTAGATAGCACTTTTCTCCAAAGTTTTCACATATTAGGAAAAAGGTGGAGCTCTGTCATTTACAGATAAAGGAGATTTTTTTTTTCTCAACTCAGGGAAACTACAGTGGCTTCTTTATAAGTCATCAGTAGATTATCTTCTTCTCATATGTACACTTTTATTGTTAGTTCTTTCCATGACAGAATTGATCTCAGATGAGTTTATATGTTTTTTAAAGTTGGCCAGAAAATGTTGTTTTAATTTTTTAAAAAATGTGATTTCATAATACAATGTAATTTTATGTATTATTTATAAACATTTCTTATGTACTTAAACACAAAGAGTAACTTATTAGATAGGAAAAATGTTCAGCATATTGATATTTTTAGTGTACAGCTTAAAATTGTTAATTACTATTCACCAGAAAATTAAATCAAAAAGTAAAATAGCATTATTAAAATTATTCAGAAAAACAATGAAAAAATATTTAAATTAAATATTATGAAATAATAAAATCCCACTCAAAGGAAAATGTACAGTCTTTTCTCTCTCTCTCTCTTTTTAATTTTTTGAGATGGTCTTTTCCCAGGCTGGAGAGCAATAGCATGATCATGACTCACTGCCACTTCAAACAATTCCCCACCTCAAGAGAATCTCCTACCTTAGTCTCTCAAATACCTGGGACCACAGGCACACACCACCATGCCTGACTAATTTTTCTTTAAATTTTGTAGAGAGAGGGAGGTCTCACCTTGTTGCCCAGGCTGTTCTCAAACTCCTGGATTCAAGTATATATAGTTATTAAATTGTAGAAAGTAGGAAAATAATAGCTAAATAAGAAAAGCATGTGGAAGGATAATTTTAATAAAATATATTGAAAATAATTTATTAAAGAAGAGGACACATAAAATTACAAAACAAAGTCAATAGCAGATCCATCCAAAAATGGATAAATCAAACAACCCCCTGGTAATACTTTTCTAAAAAGCTTGATTAAAATAAAATTCATATGCCACACAATTATCTGATTTAAAATATAAAATCAATTTTGAGTGCATTTATGAAATGTGCAAACATTGCCACAATCTAATTTTCTGTTTCCTCTAAAGGAAATTTCATACATATTAACAGTAACTGCTTCCCACCCTCTCCTCCAGGCACAAGAATCCAGTAACTTTTTTTCTGTCTCTCTATATTTGCTTATTCTGAACATGTAATGAAAGTGGAATCGTACAATATGCAGTATTTTGTGACTAGATTCTTTCACTTACATTGTGTATTCAAAGTTCATGTAATGATATGATCACCTGATTTTTCTTCTTATAGCTTATTGGTGTGATGAAGTATAGTAATTGGTTTTTGAATATAGAACTTTGCATAGCTATTGTATTTGCTTGTAGTATATATTTTTTAGTAATTTCGTGGAAATTAGAGTAAATTTGCCAATATATTGCTGAGGATTTTTGTATTTATGTTCAAGAGAAATATTGGTCTATGGTTTTTCTTTCTTTTTTTTTTAATCTGTTTTTGATATTAGGGTAATAGTAGCTGTATTAGTCCATTTTCACCCTTCTGTAAAGAAATACCAAAGACTGAGTAATTTATAAAGGAAAGAGGTTTAATGGACTCACAATTCCACATTTCTGGGGAGGCCTCTGAAAACTTATAATTAGGGCAAAAAGCAAAGGAGAAGCAGACACTTTCTTCACAGGGCAGCAGAACAGAGTGAGTACAAGCAGAGGAAATGCCAGATGCTTATGAAACCATCAGATCTAATGAGACTCACTCATTATCAGGAGAGCAGCATAGGGAAAACCACTACCATGATCCAATTACCTCCACCTGGTCCCACCCTTGACATGTGGGAACTATGGGTATTAAAATTCAAGGTGAGGTTTGGGTGGGGAAACAGAGCCAAATCATATCATTCTGCCCTGGCCCCTCATAAATCTCATGATCTCACATTTCAAAATGCAATTATGCTCTTCTAGCAGTCCCTCAAAATCTTAACTCATTTCAGCATTAACTCGGAAGTCCAAGTCCAAAGTCCCATCAGAGACAAGGCTAGTCCCTTCCACCTTTGAGCCTATAAAATCAACAGCAAGTTAGTTATTTCCTATATAAAACAGAGGAATAGGCATTGGGCAAATACACCCATTCCAAATTGGAGAAATTGGCTGAAACAAAGGGGCTACAGGCCTCATCCAGATCCAAAATCCAATACAGAAGTCAAATCTTAACGTTCTCAAATTATCTCCTTTGACTTCATGTCTCATATCCAGGTCATGTGAATGCAAGAGGTGGGCTCCCAAGGCCTTAGGCGGTTCCACCCCTGGCTTTACAGGGTACAACTAGTCTCCTGGTTGCTTTCACAGGCTGGCATTGAGTGTCTGCAGCTTTTCCAGGTGTGTGGTTCAAGCTGTCAGTGGATTTACCATTCTGGGGTCTGGAGGGATGGTCACCCTCTTCTCACAGCTCCACCAGCAGTGTCCCATGGGGGACTCTATGTGAGGGCTCTGACCCCATGTTTCCCTTCTGCACTGCCTTAGCACAGGCTGTCTATGAGAGCTCCACCCCTGCAACAAACTTCTGCCTGTATATCCAGGCATTTCCATACATACTCTGAAATCTAGGCCGAGGTTTCCAAACCTCAATTCTTGACTCTAGCATACCTACAGGCCAACATCACTTGTAAGCTACCAAGGCATGGGGATTGCACCCTCTGAAGCAATGCCTTGACCTGTACATGGACTCCTTTTAACCACTGCTAGAATACAGGGTACCAATTTCCAAGATTGCACAAAGCAACAAGGCCTGAGGCCTTAGGCTTTCAGGCCTGTAATGGGAGAAGTGCCATGAAGGCCTCTGACATGCCCTAGAGATAATTTTCCCATTGTCTGGATGATTAACATTTGGCTCCTTGTTATGCAAATTTCATTAGCAGACTTGAATTTCTCCCCAGAAAATGGGTTTTTCTTTTCTATCACATTGTCAGGCTGCAAATTTTCCTAACTTTTATGCTCTGTCAACTCTTAAGAGCTTTGCTGGTTAGAATTTTATTCAACCAGATACTCTAAATCATCTCTCTCAAATTCAGAGTTCCACAGATCTCTAGAGGTCTCTAGAAATATTTGAGATCAACTCAAATATTTATAATTTTCTTGTAGTGAGAATATTCAAATTCCTATCTTCTAGCTATTTGGAAATATACAATATTGTTAACCGTAGTCACCCTGCTGTTAAATAGAATACCATAAATTATTCCTCCAATTTAACTGTACCTTTGTAACCACTGACCAATCTCTCCCTTTCCCTCCAGCTCTCTCCCCATCTTAGTGTCACAGCTTTTTCACTCTAGGTATTCAGCTAGCGAGAGAAAGTGCTACAGCTCATTTACTCCCACCACTGGCAAGCTCCGGGTTCTTGTCCCATAACCAAGAATAATAAGCCACATGCACACTAGAGAGTGAGTAAGGCAGAGCTGGATTTATTAAGCAGCAGAAGAGCTCTCATGAAGGAGAAGGGATCTGAAACAGGGTTCCTGGCTGTGAGGTTAAGTTTAGGGTTTTTATAGGCTTGGAAGGAGGTGGAATGCACTGATTGGTCTGTGGGCCATCTTGGAGGAAGCACCGATCAGAAAGAGATATGTTAGTGGAAAGATCCAATTGAAGGTAGAGGTAAAGGCTCAGTCTACAACCAATCAGGGGCTGCAGTGATGTTGCATTTTATGCAAATGAATGTTCGGCCCATGACCAAACACAGAAATATAGGTATATGTAAAACAAATGAAAGATAAGGACAGTTGGGAGGAAGTGTGTGAAACGAGACAGAAGGGTAAGCCAAGGAGAGGGAAATATGTCCAAAACAGGAATGGAATTTGTTCATCCGGGTTCAAAGAGTAGGCATTTCCATCCAAGGATGCAGACTCTTTCTTATCTTATCTTATGGGGTCTGCAGTTTTATTTTCAGGCTGTTCCTAATTTAAAGAAGTTTTACTGAGGTCCCACTCTAACTGCCTGTCTGACTGGTGTCTTTCTTTCTCCTCTCTCCCTAGCCTCTGGAAACCACTATTCTATTCTCTATTTTTATGAGAACAAAATTTTTAGTTCCCACATATGGATAAGATCATGAAATATTTGTCTTTTTTGTGCCTGGCTTAACATAATTTTCTTCATGTTCAACCATGTCTCAAATGACACGTTTTCATTTTTTAATGGATGAATTATATTCCGTTGTGCATATATACATTTTGTTTATCCATTGATCCACTGATGGACACTTAGGTTGGTTTCAAATTTTGGCTATTGTGAATAGTGCTTCAATAAACATAGGGTGCAGGTATCTCTTCAACACATTAACTTTCTTTCTTTCTTTTTAATATATACTCAGAAATGGGATTTCTGGATACTATGGCAGATCTAGTTTTAGTTTTTTGAGGAACTTCATATTCTTTTCCATAGTAGTTTTACCAATTCACATTCCCGTCTCAGTGTGCAGGCATTTTTTTTTCCACGTTTATGTCAGCATTTGTTTCATTTTGCTTTTCAATATGCCCAATCTAATAATTGGGTGATTGTGTCTCATTGTGGTTTTGATTTGCATTTTCCTGATGATTAGTGACATTGAGCACTTTTTTCAACTATGTATTAGTCATTTGTATGTTTTATTTCAAGAAATGTCTATTCAGTCTTTTGTCTACTTTTAAAAATAAATTATTATAATTATTATTGTTGTTTGCTATTGAGTTCTTTATATATGTTGAATATTAAACCCTTCTCAGATACATAGTTTGCAAATATTTTCTCTCATTCTGTAGGATGTCTTTTCAATGTGTTGATATTTTAAGTTTTCATGCAGAGGATTTTTATTTTGATATCATCACAGTCATTCATTTTTCCTTTTGCTGCTTATGGAGTCTTATTCAAAAAATTCTTGTCCAGACCAATATCAGGAAGCATTTTTTCCCCACATTTTCTTCTAGTAGTCTTATTGTTTTAGGTCTGGGTTATCTATTTTGTTTCATTGGTCTATGTGTCTATTTTTCATCCAGCATCATGCGGTGTTGGTTACAATAGATTTGTAGTACATTTTAAAATCAGATAATATCATGCCTCCAGTTTTGTTATTTTTACTCAAAATTACTTTGGCTATTCAAAGTTTTTGTTGTTTCATGTGAATTTTAGGATTTTGTTTTTATTAGAGAAAGGACAGTTTTTTAAATAAGTGGTGCTGCAAAAACTGGCTAACTGTATGCAGAAGAATAGAACCAGACTCCTGTCTCTCATCATACACAAAAATCAAATCAAAATGGTTTAAATACTTAAATGCAAAACCTGAAACTATGAAACTACTAGAAGAAAATGCTGAAGAATGCTCCAGGATATAGGTCTGGGCAAAGATTTCTTGAGTAAGATCTTAAAAGCACAGGGAAACAAAAAAATATGGGCAAATATGATCACATCAACTTAAAAGACTTCTGTACAGCAAAGGAGACAATTAAAAAAATGAAGGGACAATTCACAGACTAAAAGAAAATATTTGCAAACAATTCAACTGAAAAATTGATAATCATAATATATGAGGAACTCAAACAACTCAATAACAAAAAACCCAAGTAACTAAGAAAAAAAATGGATAAAATAATTGAATGGACATTTCTCATAAGTGGACATAAAAATGGCCAAGTGGTATATGAAAAAATGATCAACATCACTAAACATGAGATATGCAAATCAAAACAATGAGATATAATCTCACTTCAATTAAAATGGTTTTTATCAAAAAAATAAAAAAAATGATACTGGTGAGGATGAAGAGAAAGGAGCACATTTTTATACTATCATTGGGAATGTAAATTAGTAGAGCTACTAAGGAATGTCAGTGGAAATTTCCCCAAAAAACTAAAAATAGATCTATCATATGATCCACCAATCACTGCTGGGTATATATTCAAAAGAAAGAAAACCAGTATGTTGAAGAGATATTTGCACTCCCATGTTTACTGCAGAAGTAGTCACTGTGGTCAAAATATGGAATCAACATATGTGTCCATCAGAGAATGAAAGGATAAAGAAAATTATACACACACACACACACACACACACACACAAACACACACACAATGTAATACTATTCAACCATAAAAAAATAAAACCCTACCATTTGGAACAACATGGACAAAACTAGATATTATTTTAAGTAAAATAAAGCAGGCACAGAAAGACATATATCATATACTCTCACTCATATATGGGAGCTAAAAAAAGATCTGATGAAGATAAAGAATAGAATAATGACTACCAGAGGCTGGGAAGAATTACGCAGGTAAATGAATAAAGATGGGTTGGTTAATGGGTGGAAAAATACAGTTACAAAGAAGGAAAATGATCTACTACAATAGATAGATCTTATTAACTATTAACTACAGTTGTCATAACAGGTGTTTCAAACATGAAGAAATAATAAATGTTTGAAGTAATGGATAGCCCAATTGCCCTAATTCGATCATTACAAACTGTTTGCTTTTATCAAAATATCACATTTACCACATAAATATGTATAACTATTATGTATTCACAAAATTAAAAATAAAAATTTTATTCCTAAGTATTTTGTAGCTATTATAAACAGAATTGTTTTCTTGGTTCTTTTTTCAAATGGTCCTTTATTCATGTATAGAAATGTTACTAATTTTTATAGGTCAGTTTTGTATTCTAAGCTTTACTGTATTAGTATACTGGTTTTAACAATTTCTAGGGTGGTCTTTAGGGTTTTCTCTATAAAAGATCATGTCATCTGCAAACAGGGACAAGTTAATTTCTTCCTTTTAAATGTGTATTGCTTTATTTCTCTCCCTTGCCTAATTGCTCTAGCTAGACCGTCCAGCATTGTGTTGAATAAAGATGACGAGGATGGGCATCCTTGTCTTGTTCCAGATCTTAGAGAAAAAGTTTTTCAACTTTTCCCTGTTCAGTATGATATTAGCTGTGGGGCTGTCATATTTGACATTTATGGTATTGAGGTATATTCCTTCTGTATCTGATGGGTTGATAATTTTTATCATAAAACTGTCTTATATTTTGTCAAATGCTTTTTCTGCATTTGTCAAGATAATTATATGGTTTCTGTTCTTCATTCTGTTAATGTAGTGAATCATATTTATGTATTTACATATTTGAACCATTCTTGCATCCCTGAGATGAATTCCACTTGATCACTGTGAATGATCTTTTTAATGAGCTGCTGGATTCAGTTTGCTAGTGTTTTGTCATTTTAATGTCCATGGGATCTATAGTGATGATCCCTCTGTCTTTTCTGACATGAATAATTTGTATCTTTTCTCTTTTTCTCTTAGATAATCTTCCTGGAGGATTCTCGGTGTACTGATCTTTTCTAAATACTCTTCGTTTTGGTGATCTTCTCTACTTTTTTCTTATTTTCAATATTATTGATTTTATTTAATTTTTATTACGTATTTTCTTCTGTTTACAGTGCATTTAACTTGTTTTTCTTTTTCTAGATTTCTAAATGGAAGAAAGATGTTAGATCTTTCTTGTTTTATAATAATATGCATTTAGTGATATAAATTGCCCTGTAAACACTATTTTTGTTGCATCCCACAAATTTTTATCAGTAACATTTTTATTTTTACTTAGTTCAATATACATTTTTAATTTCTTTTGAGACTTCTCCTTTGACCCATGTTTTATTTAGCAGTATGTTGTTTAATCTGTATGTGTTTCCGGTGTTCCAGTATTTCAGTTATGGATTTCTAGTTTCATTCCATTGTGGGCTGAGAACATACTTTGTAAAATTTCTTTTATTTTAAACTTACTAAGGTGTGCTTTATGGCTCAAATGTGGTCTCTCTTAGTGAACGTTCTCTGTGACCTTAGAAAAATGTCTATTCTAATGTTGTTAGATGAAGGAGTCTATAGCTGTCCCTTGTGTTCAGTTGATTGATAGTACTGTTCAGTTGAAATATATTTTTACTGATTTTCTTCCTACCAGATTTATCAATTACTGACAGATGGGTGTTGAAGACTCCAACTATAATATCGAATTTAGCATTTCTCTCTGATGTTCTTTTAGTGCCTCATGTTCTATCGGTTTTAAGGCTTTGTTGTTAGGTGCATATAAATTAAGAATTGATATGAGTTCTTAGAGAATAGATTCCTTCATTATTGTGTAAAATTTGTAAATTCTTTGTGTTATTTTCTTGACGTTCTTTGGCTTACATTACACATCTTAACTAATCCGAATCTACTTCAGTTTTACACAAACTTAGTTTCATAATATAAAGTTTATTTTTGTATTGCTCCATCACCTGTACTTTCTTTTGCTATTACTATTATGCATATTATGTCTATTTGCGCTATAAACCCAATGGCACATTGTTGGAATTGTTACCTTATATAAACATATTTTTTAAAGAAGATAGAATAAGGGAATTTTGAAATGTAGCTTTGAACTGGATCTCCTAATTTTCATATAGGCATTTAAAAAATTCGCTGGGATATGAAGAAACAAAGGCATTATCTGGATATTTGGATATGAAAATATCTTTTGATGGATAAGGTGATATGTTAAAACAGGGATTCTACCCCTGGATAGTTTTATGGTAAATTTATTTTAAGTCAGATAATCACATAGCACATTATAAAGAATATTGGGTCTTAAATTTTACCTTGTAAAAATTAAAAATAAAACAAATCTCTGCTAGGAGATATCTCTCAATGTTTGGTATCAAGTACCAAATCTGATAAAGCACGGTCACATTGATATTAAAGATATTGACTACATTTGGTTTTTATTTTATCTATGTTTACTGGAGAAATGACATTTTACATCTTCCCCTGTGTGCTGAAAGGCATGTTGAAACTATGAGATGATGTGCAAAACAATGTATTAATATTATATAAATCTTGGGGTGAGAAACAGCAGGAGACTGTGATCACAAGAGACTGGGAATATGAGAAAATAATCTGAATTTTAGGTCAAAAGGGTTAGCATTAAAAATCAGTAAGTTAGAATGAATAAGAACTAGTACTTGATAGCACAATAGATTGATTACAGTTGACAATAATTTACTGTATACTTTAAAATATCTCAAAAATGCAATTGGAATGTTCCTAACACAAAGAAATAAAAAATGATTTAGGTGATGTATATCCCAATAACCCAAATTTGATCATTACACATTGTATGCATGTATCAAAACATCATATGTACCCAACAAACATATATAATTGTTAGGTACTCGTAATCATTAAAAATATTTTGCTAAAAAAAAGCTTCTCTAGAAAACAAATAAGTAAGCCTTAATCTGTGTCATATCGAAGTATTGTGGTAGAGTTTTAACTATGAAAATTTCTTAACAACATAATAGCCTGTCATCATACAATAAATACAGTAAATAATAACAGAAAATCTAAGTAATACAAAAGAATATGCATGAGAATAAGAACATAACTAATATAGGGAAGAAATAAAATAGTCAAATTTTTTTCTACTTGAAAGGAAAAAAGTATTATGACTTTATAGTCTTTAATGGATGCTATTCCCTCAGTAGAAGCCTTCTGAATTCACTACAGTTGATGATAATTACCTACAGTCATTTTTAGAAACTATAAGCATAAATCTAATTATTGCATCTAAATACGCATAAATGGTTGCTATCATAGCTATCCATTTTAGCTTACTATTAAAAAACTTTTTCCCTTATGAAAATGAATCTTATGTTTGACTGGAAATATTTCTTTAGTTTCGAGTTATGGGGAAAACCCATTAAGGTAATAGAGCTTTAAAATGAAATAAAATTTTTATCAGTAAGAGCTATATTTTATGTTTCTGTTTTGAATTATTCATGGAGTCCTAGAATTTAGATATTGAAAAGGGCATGAGAGATTATCTATTCAAGTAAAATATTTAATCTAAGTCATGCTATCTCTTGGGGAAAAAAAGCCTCAATGCTCTTGTATAAAATCAACAAACGAGATATTTTCTGAGGCAAATAGCTATTATTATAAAATGATATAAATCTTATATAGTATACTTTTTGTTTACATTATATACAAATATTTTATAGTATATATTATAATATAAATACTACATGTAAAAATATATAAATATATTTAATATTCCTTCTATATTTTATAGTATATATTCCTCTGGTATATATTATTTACTATGGTAATAAAGTTGCAATAACTAAAGGCACCAAGTCATTAGGTAATTTTTCAAAGCCTAAATATAAAACCTAAGTATAAAACTTAATATTCTTCACTCCTGGTGCAGGACCAAAATCAAGAATTACTTTTTTTCTTTGTGTCTAAAATTTAATATTTAATTGGTTAGGTTTCCATGAATGCACACTTATTCTCCTCCCACTTCAACAGAGTTATACGTACATCTTAATAGTTTCAAACATGTTTGTACTCCAGTAATGCATTTATTTTCTTTTTCTAACCTTCATGAGACATCTGCCTCCAAGTGCTCCTGTTTTCAGGCCAGACTGTGAAACTGACTGACCATGTTGCTTGCTCTGTAACTGTCATCTTGGGACTTTATTCTGTAACATCAACCTGGAATTTCCCCTCATATAATCTTTTCACTGTTCCTCTGTTCTGTTTCACCTGGTCCTTTTCTTTTTCTACATTCACTTTTTTATTTTGTAGAACATCCATCCTCTAGTGGCTTTCTGTGGATACTTGGAAAATAACATTTTGACACATTGTATATTTCATAAAAGTCTTTTTGAATCTCCACATTTCCTAAGTAATTTTCCTTAGAAAATGTTCAGTTGACACTCCCGTTTTCTTGGAAATTCAAAGACTTTGCCCCGTTTTGTCTTTTGGGTTCCACTATTGCTCTCGCAAATTCCTAACGATATTGTGACTCTTAATTCTATGTATAGGATTGTTTTGGCTATTTGAAAACTTTAGAATCATCTTATTTATGGTTTTCTAGATATTTAGGGAAATTCATTTTGGTGTGGATTTTTTTATTTATTTTATTAACATATGGATCCTTAAAACTGAACACTTCTGCAGTAATATTTGTAGAGATTTACTTGTGTAATGTTTTTGAATTATTTTCTTCCCTCAATTTCTATTTTCTTTCTTTCTGCGACTCCTCCTATTCATATGTCTAACCTCCAATTTGATCATATAATGTTGCCAGTTTGTCTCACTTACTTTTTATTGAATTTGTCTCTTTTTCTACATTTTGTAAAATTTCCTTAACATTAACCTTATCACTTTTCCATGAATTTTCCCTTGAATCATATCTTTAATTGACAAGAACACTTTCTTGTGTATAGAATTCTTTAATCTTATTTGATAGATGTAATATCTTTTAACTACCTAAGAATATTAACTATGGCTCATTTAAAACTTTTTGTTCATTGTTCCTGTTTCCTCCAAAATTCCTTTGTTTCTGACTTTTATGATAGATAACTTTTTCCATTTCTGATGATCTTTCCTATCCTTTCTCATTGTTTTTGTTAAACCTCAACCGGAAAAAATGAAATACTTTAAGTATTTGAAACAGAGAATTAGTACAGGATGTTAGCAACATAGACAGTAGCTCATCTGATAATGCAATCATGGGGCAGTGCCTCACTTTGGCAACGTAGAGATGGTTTTGGAGAATGAAAATATGAAACCAAACAGAGCAAGATACGGAAGGAAATTAAGTTTAGGGGAAATAATCATAGAACTAGCAAACATATTTAAAAGAAAGTTAGGAGGATTTTATGGAAACTCTTACATGGGTGGGACCTCTCCAGTAGTTTTATTGTTGATTGATTTGGTTTGAACCAAGCATTTCAATTGGTATCTTCAAAACTGAATGACCAGGAAATATTTTTTCATGTGATGATCCACCTCTCTAGACAGGAATATTTTAATCTCATTTCTGGACAGTATAAGCTGAGCTGGAAGTTCAACATGGGAAAATGGCTAGTGACCTCACCATTCATCAGCAGATGCTCACTCAATGGCCCAGCTTTCTGCCTTTACCTAAGACTCACACAGCTTTGTGAGTTTTCTTTTTGTCTCTCATCCACAGAGTAAACTCCCTGTCTCCAGCTACTTTCGAGAAGCCATAGGATCAAACTGAGTGATTTAGTGGAAAAGAGGTGGAACTTAACACCCTTTATGTGGGGTTTCAATCACTCTTTCTGTGTTTATATCCAGTTCTCTTTTTACATTTGGTGGTGTCTCCAATTAGTGAATCTTTCCAGTGGTTCCATGGCACAACAGTATGCCTCTTATTTAAATTTTTCTCTGTGAACAGGTTTTGGCTTTTGTCATAATTAACCCACCTAATACCTATTCATTCAAGTTTGCACCTTACAAAATTGTGCTTATTTCTCTCATTTGTTCTTGGTTTCTCTAGATGCTTGTGGATTTATAACTTGTTCACTTTGGTTTCATTTTAGTGAGAATTCAAAGAACAGAGATTTGTGTGAGTGTATAATATCTATCTTTTCTTTTATCATCTTAATGACAGGTGATATTGTATAGATAAAAAACTTAATGAGTGAAATCTTAGTGACAACACTGTTTTTAAAAACAAAAGAAAAGCTTTAACTAGCTTCTTATTATTGCAAAATTATGTTATGCATGTTTATTTTGTTCAAAATATATATGCAACTTTTATTTTTAATATTTCTCTCCTAATCATATTTGCATGTCAGGATTATAGAAGTCTTATCAGAAACTGATAGATCACTTATGTAGAAATGTCTGTCAGTTATTTTAGAATGCATTGTTATTTCACAAATCCTGTGAAATTAGAAATAGTGTAAATATTATATTTTGTGTTACCTTCTTCAATGCGTTTGTCAAAAAGAATCGCACATCTGTGGATGGTTAAACAATACCTACTGTCAGTCTGTGTCTTAGTGATTGTCCACTGATGAGAAACTTCAATTAGCCTATTATCAAAGCGTAATTTCTCATGAAAAAGTCTGTTTTTTCTAAATTTTTACTAGATACAATCTATGCTTCAATGATTAAGTGAAATACAGTCCAGCAATTCACATATTTCACATTTACTTTTTTTATTACTAAAAATTACATGTTATTAAATCCACGTGCGTAAGCAACACAATAAATGTTTTGTGCCTTCACTTTGAAGGTAGAAAAATATTTCTTGGGTTACATACTTGATCAATGCATGGCATTAAGGGTGAAGATTAGGAACTTAAGGGTAAGCTGATTTGAAAATATCACTTCAACATTTGCAAAAATAATTGGTATTCATACATAGATTTTCACAGCTTGAATATGCATAAATTGTTCATTTAAGCATTGTTTATGATCTCACTCACCTTACTAGAGGTAGTTTACAGAAGTGGAAACAGTATTCAGTTGTACAGGCTTTTAAAAGAATTATCACTCTAACATTTGAGATAGTTTGTAAAAAGTGAATTTTGTGTTATTTTGAGTGAGAAGTTAAGGCCTACATGCCTTTCTAAATTCAGAGAACCAGAGCCAATTTTTCTATATCAATTTTTCCTCTTAGAAAGAATACAACTACATTGTCAATGCAGGGACAAAGTTTTAATCAAGCTCTGCTTAAACCAACACTTAATGCAAGTAGCAAGAATACCTGTTCTTCCATGAACTCACTGGAAGCTTTCCTGCTAACCGAGATAAAACTCACTAGGAATGGGTATTGGGAGGACGTTTATTCACTAACAGGTTTGGAGTCAACTTCTAGAGTCATAGAACACTGCAAGGCTCATGAGAGTAAAGTTAGAGAACACTGAGAACTCCTTGAGTATTTTGAAAATTCCAAGAAAAGTGCAGCCAGACAAAGCAATTTGAACATTTCATGGGCTCTTATTTTTGACATTTCTATAATTTTGCAGTTGTGAATATGGATATGATATTTTCTCCTTTTCGCTTGCTCATATTGAGTACCTACAGACTTAAATGATTTTCAGGCATTACAAAGATACCCCCTGCAACTGTAGGCAAATGAAGTAGGGTTTGCTCAGCATAGATAGCGTTTGTCTGGAGAGCAGGTCCATATGTTTTACCAGAGTCTCAGAGTGGCATCTATATTTAAAAATGATTTAAAAGGGGACTTCAAGCTTCCCCCTGAAAGGAAAGTAAGACTATCTCAGTTTATCAAAGGACATAATAAATCCTGGGTTATGTTAATTTTGCATTTCTCTTCTAGGGCCTGTATGTATTGACTGATAGACAAGTAGAGTATTCTATATTGGTGATTATGCTGCTAATTGAGTGTAGAAGATAATATTTATTGTTAAATGAAAATAAAGTAAACTCAATAACCAATTCAAGTTAGAATTTCACTCTCATGGCAGCCTTATTTTAGGTCTTATTTTACTCTTTAACCTCTAATTTTATGTACATTTACTTACATCTTAAGATTTTAATCAAAATATATATATATATATATGCTATGAAAATGGATGCCTGGCTTGAATGTAGTCTCACACAGAAGAATATCTCTTAAATTTTATTTCTCATGGCAGCCTTATTTTAGGTCTTATTTTACTCTTTAACCTCTAATTTTATGTACTTACATCTTAAGATTTTAATCAAAATATATATATATATATATGCTATGAAAATGGATGCCTGGCTTGAATGTAGTCTCACACAGAAGAATAT
>NW_012114644.1:1279885-1287890 GCF_000951035.1 Colobus angolensis palliatus
CCTCAGTTCAAAATGCAGAAATCACCGGTCTTCTGTGTCCTTCGCGCTGGGAGTTGGAGACTGCAGCTGTTCCTATTCGGCCATCTTGGTTTTATCTTTCTTAATCAGGAATTATGAACATAGATTTCATAATAATGTCTTAAAAGTAAAAGAACCTTTCCAAAGGGAAATTTATATAAATATTACTAAGGATTTTGCTAAAATAAATCAAATTTAAAATCTGTTGAAACCCCCCAAAGCACAAAAGTCTTACATTGAACAATGTTGAAATTATCTTAAACTTCCCTAAACTTTGTCTATATAAACAATCCCAAACTCCTGTTCTATGAATGATTGACTCTCTGGCAGGGTAGATCCTGGTATTCTTGTTTGTTTGTTTGCTTTGTTTTTTAGCCCATGGCGATTCACTCAACAGCTGTGAACTCCATTTTCTTGCTGTTTGTTCCATCGCCTAGGGTTTTTTCATTTGCTTTTTATGACATAATATGATATCATTAGAAATGAATTTTGTAAACTATGAATTAGATAATTGTATTTTGTAACGTGTAAATGTTGGGGTGACAAATATTGCTCATGGAATTATATCAAAAAAGTTAACCTAGTTTTACTTTTACCTCTATTTTTATTATGCTGTTTTCATGGCAAATGCACATCTCGTATGAGTTGTTGAGGAATTATTAAAGCGGCAAAAGTAGGATCATTTTATTCTACATTTATGTTTAGTTGGTTCTTTATAAAATGACGTTTTTACATAAAACCTTTTTAAAAAGGAAAATTGCATGTAACTAATGTACTTTTACTCAAATGTTTTAACTTTTATGACAGAATCAATTCAGACTTGAATATCAACATGTTGTGAACTACTTCTAATTACCAACAAACAAAAAAAATACAATTCAATTAAATATAATTAAATTAAATATACCTATTGTTGTTTTGAATATAAAGCAAGAGAAAGCAAATGTCTTGATTTTCAAAGAGGGAGGTAAATAAAAAAAAAACAAACTATTTTGAAAAGTTCTGCATAAAAGGGTAACTTTAGATTGCATTAATTTTTCAGTGAAGCAGCAGTTTAATTTTATACACATCTAGCCAGTTATTATTTTAAGATTCCAATGAAGGCTACTGAATAAATAGGTAAGTTAATAAATCCTTGTGTTTTAGCATATGGCATTTAAATCACAAAATAAAATGGCATATGAGTTAATCAAAATTAATTGATGCTGCTGAAGAAATTATACCCATCTGTAGCAGTTTCTTAATAAATATAAACCTGAAAATAACTAAGACCAATAGATTTTAAAGTGCAGCAGTAGTTTTAAAAATATCATTAATTTCCTTCAGCTCTAAAATGTCAAAGGTCCTATGAGTTAAATTAGATAACATTTGGATTTGATGATGTTAGATATTTTAGAATATATTTAAAAGAAATGATTGTTAATTTTATCCATTTAGTAAATTCAGTAGGAACTTAGTGTTCTCTGTTTTCTTTTTCTTTTTTTTTTTTTTTGAGACAGAGTCTCGCTCTGTCGCCCTGGCTGAAGTGCAGTGGCCGCATCTCAACTCATTGCAAACTCCGCCTCCCGGGTTCACGCCATTCTCCTGCCTCAGCCTCCCGAGTAGCTGGGACTACAGGCGCTCGCCACCTCACCCGGCTAGTTTTTTGTATTTTTTAGTAGAGATGGGGTTTCACCGTGTTAGCCAGGATGGTCTCGATCTCCTGACCTCGTGATCTGCCTGTCTCAGCCTCCCAAAGTGCTGGGATTACAGGCTTGAGCCACTGCGCCCGGCTGTGTTCTCTATTTTCTACCTTCAGCAATTTCAGCATTTAATTTACATTATCTATTCCTAATAAACACACACACACACATACTCAATTGGCATTCGCAGATTTTTTCCTCCTAAAAGATGTTAATAATCTTCCTTCAGGATAGGACATTTATCATAAATTTGTTCTCCAATAATCTATGTCTATTCAATGTTCTTAAAGTCACTGACTGTCCTTAGGACACCCAGACATCCAGCAGTTAGGTAGCTTGCCCAAGACTACAAAACTCCTAAGTATTTGAGTTGAGTTAGATTCAAACACAGTACTCTTACCCTCTTATGAATGATATTGCTTTTTCAGCAGAATTATCTTAGCTCCTGAGATAGGCACAAAAATATTGGATAAAACAATAGTTCAAAAGAGAAAATAAGGATATCAATATTATTTCTTAAACATCGTAATGATTTTTAAACTATTTACTTTTACTGTTTTCAAATCAGAAACTATGAGAGGAATCTACTTTTAAATAACATATTAGATATAATTGAAATTCCCACTGTGTTTTCCTCTCCTTCAGGAAGAAATCTACAAAGTTTGTCTCGAGGGTATATTCTGACAGGACATAATGTAAGATAATGTAAAGCTAGACAGTTTTTACAACAGTGGTCCACTTGCAAGTATGTTCTAGAACAATAATTGTTTTAAAACAGGACATTGAAATCTTTGGGTGGGATATCAGGACATTTAAATGCAACAAGAATATAACATGCACTATACAAATATAAACCTCATTTACATTTTTTCACACCAAAAGAGCTCTTTGACAGAAATATATAAAAGTATTAAATTTGCAAAAAACTTTTCCTGTGAAATGCCAGTCACTCAACAGAAGAATCTTAGTTTTAAGACAAAATCTTTCCTCCAAAAGTATATTAACGCCCCTCCCATAGTTACTATGTTGAGATAGAGACAAAATTTTCTCTATTTGATCTTAAAAACTGATTTCAAAGCCACTAAGTCATGACAATAACATAAGGGAAAGTCTAATCCCCTTATTACTTTTCTTTTTAAAAAACTTGGCTAAAGAATTAGAGAATATGGAGTAAATTCTTATTCCCACAGTCGTACAACTGCCTTTGCTCTGAAGATATGATTGGTGCCGTCAGCAAAAACAGTGATAACTTGCAATGACTCAAGCTCACAGCTGTAGATAGCTCTGGTTTGGGGCAACACACCTTCTAATGATTTAGAAAGTAAGATTTTTAAAAAAGCAAAAGAGTAAAGAGAATGCAGACAGACAAAAGAAGTCATACTACAGTATAAATGAAATACTTATATTTTATTTATCAGAACACTAAAATGTAACTATAAAATACACTCATATCCCAACTGATTCAAAGCTAACCTCTAACAAAATGCCAAGGACATGCATTGAACAACCTACTCTTTAAACGAACTTTATTAATGTTGTTCTGCTTGGTTATCATTAAAAAAGAAGGCTTTAGGAAAGTAAAAGAAAGCAAATTCTAAGGATTAAACAAAAGTGTCAGGAAAACAGATAAATTAAAGGTAGTTTTATAGGCCATTGCTTGGCATAGTTTATAAGCAATTTCTTCTTAAGTTGTTGTAAAAATTCTTTTTTTCTCTTTTTAAGAAATTTAGTAACAATATAGACAATTTCATTTTAAAAGTATATTGCATAAACAAGCAAGTATGATTTATTTGTCAGACAAATGTGACAAACAGCTGTTTTAATTAATATTTGCTATTTAAGTACTTAAAAATATGTATTGACTGCTCCCCTGCCAGCAAGTCCTTTTGTGCTTTAATGATTTGATTTAAATTTAGTATTTTTAGTTTGTTCTACATTTTTTGAAGAAGACAGTAATGTAATGGATACTGAAATAATGTAGTGTAAAGACAACTAGTGTATAGAAAGAGAAATATTGTAAGGGAAAGAGAGCAGGTATCAGAGTCAGAGCTGATTTTGAATTTGAACTGTATATATATATATAAATGTATGATTATGAGTTAGTTCCAAATTTCTTTTGAGTCCATTTTTTGTGTGTAAAATAGGAATAATACTACTTATAATGAAAAACGTTTACAGGAATTTGAAATTCTTTTCATGATGCATCAAAATATAGTTGATTTTCTAAACCTGCACTCTTCAATGTGGCAACCACTAGCCACATGTGCTACTAAACTAAAGAACTGTGGATGGTGCAACTGAAGTGCTGAGTTTTTATTTTATTTAGTTGGTTAATATAACTTAAAATTTAAATTTAAAAGCTAATAATTTTACTTTAAAATATAATCAATATAAAACCTGATGAAATGTTTAATGAAGTATTTATGTAAAAGGTAAGTAGGCTTAAAACAAATTGTATATGTGAATCTAATGTTTTAATAATAAATTTTATACAATAAAGATCCAGCACTTTAGAACCTTTATTGTCTAATTTGAGATGTATACTAAATATTTAATATGTCAATGTTTTAAAATTTGGTAGAAAAATAAATGTAACTATCTTATTTTAAAAATTTTGTGTTACTTACATTTGAAATTGTAATATTTAGGACATATTAAGTTAAATGTTTTTGTAAAACTAATTTTATCTCATTCTTTTTACATATTTCACCTGACTAGTAGAAAATTTAAAATTACATGTATCTTTTAATATATTTCTATTGTTCAGCATTGCTCCATAAATGCTATTTTTTATTAAACTTACTGAAAATTAGCAAAGATTTAATATGGAGAGAAGAAAAGATAGTTGTTTTGTATTCATACAATCAGTAGTTCTTTAGCTTGGCTTCATATCAGTCTTACCTGGTTTGCTCAAAAAATATACACTTAGACTATATAATAATTATATGGGAAGTTGAGAACCACTCTTCTAGCTTTTTTAAAAGCATATTCTTGTCACTAGAAAAGAACAGAACAAAGTTACTCATGTGAGAGACTTTTAACTTCTTATTTTAGAATACTAGTGAATGGACATCCAAGATGGGTTGACTATTCATCTACATTGCCTTTTCTCAGCCTCTTTTATTTTTCACAGAGAAAAAGCTTTTAGAATTATTTCAGAATCATGAAAAATTAAAGTGGTAAGGACTTTGTCAACCGTGACAATCTTTCAGCCACCAAAGCTACCTTCAGTAAACTGCCTGAGCGTAATGCACTGAGTTGCGTATCTTGTTTAATTCGTTTTTCCCAAATGAATTTATTTGTGTTTTTTTTATTACTTCTCTTCATTGAACAATATCCTTGGGTGGAGATTGTGTATACTTTTGCTCACTAATGTTTCTTTATAACTTCACAGCTACTAAAATTTAAGTATTTTGTAAATTAGTAATTAAATATGTTAATGTGTAAATAATATTAATTGGAATATGATGTAAATTAATAATTGTCATTTTCTTGGAAATATGGAAAATTCTTGCCAATATTATCAGACCATTTTTCCTATTTCTAATCATGTCTGGATTATTAGTTTTTGATCTTTCTTTGAGGCAAGGATGTTAGTATATTTTTATCACGGATTATTATATGTTTTAGATAAACTTCAACTTTTATGTATCATCAAAAGTAAACCTGAATCATAAGAAAAACTTTATTTTCCACCAGATAAACTGAAAAAAAAAAATCACCACTTCTTAAAGTATCACATAAAAATGGCACTTCTCTCTGTGTGAAAGGTGCCCCTGCAACATACCATCTGCTCTGTGAATTTTGTACTCTCGGTCAGTTTTCTCTGTCTTCTAATTTCTTTTACGTAAAAAAGGCTTTCTTTCACATTGAGAAAAGTATCTAAATACTATTTCCTCATTGGAGTAAAATGTTGTAATATTACTCATCTACAACTAGTGAATGTCTCCCCCTTTGAGAGTAGATCAGTATATGACGTGTCTAATTAGCAGTAGTTTATTATTTTCACTCAGTTTGGCTGAGTCGTTTTTAAGAGGATTAATCAAACATTAAGCCTTGGAAGAAAAAATGAGAAGTCTAGTCTCTGGTTTCCAGCTTCTGTCACAACATTGTCATTCATGATTGCAGTTCTGGGAACAGGATCTTCAAGCCAACCTGTTTGTCTCTCTAAAGTGTGTCCCATTCTCTCCCTATCTCAACTTCTTCTCTTAAAATCAAAATTTAAAAATATGTAAGTTATCAATTCCTAATAAAAATATTAAGTTGAATCCAAGAATTTGGGAATTCATTAAGTGTTTTTCTCTCTTAAATGGCCACCCACGTAAGTTTCTCTGACCCTTTGACACTTGTGAAATCAATGTAATTTTGAGCAGAAAATAAATAAACTAAGGATATGAAGAGTATAACATGGAGGTTTGTCCTGAGAATTTGCTGTATAATTAGGAAAAGATGATGTAACCATAAAAGAATAAATGCCAAGTATCATCAGCCAAGACCAAACAATTGAGTTAATAATTGCTAAAGGAGTTGAAAAGATGAGAAAAGACTGTGGTGTAATCAGACAAAAACTATTAGAATAGTGAAGAAGGCACTCCAGACAGGAGATAAAGTGTGATTAGCTACATGACATACAGGTAGTAAGGGCCAATAGGACAAGCTGGAAATAAACTATTTGCATTGAAGGATATGTTTTGATTGAAGGATTAGTTTACTCATTCATTCATTTGTGTGGATCATTCAATTAAATTGTAAATATATTGACTGAGTTCCCTCAGTAGGCCGAGGGAATGTTTTTAACTCTCAAGGATTAAGAGAAATGGGGCCCTTGACATCTTTATATTTGCAAACTAAGAACAGGGGCACAATGAATGAAACATCCAAGTATAAAAATAAAATGAATACTTCTGCTTCCACTTGAAACAGAGTAACAGGGACCAAATTTGCCTTCAATCCTTAAATAAACTAAAAATATAATAATAACAATTGGCCAAATATATGAAACTATACATCTCAGGGCATCAGTAAAGAAAGAACCATTTTCTCTGAGAATTGGATAACAGAAGATATGAATTCTATTATTGCCCAACTTATAGCTAAATGCAAGTGCAATTCCCTTTTGCATATTGGTCTTATGAAAATTTTATTAATTTTTATAACTCTACAAACATTTCTGTAGAATACTTCACTCCTATATAGAAAATTGTATTACAAATTGTGAACCATTTATTTATTTTCTACCAGTCTTTTGGGTATATTAGTACATAGAAACTTGAACTTTCATTTGAAAATAAGTGGTGATATGGGATATAATTGTCTTCTGCCTTCTTAAAAAGTCCTTTATATTAGAAATAACTTGTACGCACAAGAAAGCACAGATAATAGTTCCCAAGAACCCGTTGTGTACAAAGAACATGGATCAAGAAATAGAATATTGCCAAAGCCCCTGAAGTATTTACTGTATCTTTCTCTGATTTTACATTTGAAACATAGGCAGAGTTCTGATTTCTAATGTACAGATTTGTTTTAACAGTTTTTTAATTCTATACAAATAAAACCAACCATATGTATTTTTCAATTTTGGATTGTTTTTCCTTAAATTATGTTTGGGATATTCTTATTTATGGAGCAATAGTTTTCATCCTAATGGCTACATATTATTCAATTTTATGAATATAGATGGTTAATTTATTTGTTTATGGTTGTTTGATGTTTGTCTTTAGATTTTTGCCATTATGACTACCACTACTGGTAATATTTTCTCTGTATGTATATACAGGTGCATATATAAATATATATATATATATAGTCTTTTGATTAAAATGTATTAATTCTATCTAGTATAAAGAAGCATAGGCCAGGCGCAGTGGCTCATGTCTGTAATCCCAGCACTTTGGGAGGTCAAGACAATTTACTTAATGTCAGGAGTTCAAGACCAGCCTGAACAACGTGGTGAAATCCTGTCTCTACTAAAAATAGAAAAATTAGCCAGGAGTGGTGGCACGTGCCAGTAATCCCAGCTATTTGGGGGTCTGAGGCAGTAGAATCGCTTGAACCTGGGGAACAGTGAGCCAAGATTAAGCCATTGCATTCCAGCCCAAGTGACAGAATGAGACTGTATCAAAAGAAGAAGAAAAACAAGAGGAAGAAGAACAAGAAGGAGGAGGAGGAGGAGGAAGAAAAAGAAGGAGGAGGAGGAGGAGAAGAAGAAGAAGCAGAAGAAGAAGAAGAAGAGGAGGAGGAGGAGGAAGAGGAAGAGGAAGAAGAAGAAAAGAAGAAGAGGAAGAAGAAGAAGAGGAAGAAGAAAG
>NW_012114644.1:1287996-1289172 GCF_000951035.1 Colobus angolensis palliatus
AGGAGGAGGAGGAGGAGGAGGAAAGAGGAAAGAGGAAAGAAGAAAGAAGAAGAAAAGTATAATTCTTGGGTCACAGAGTCGGCATATGATTGGCTATAGTAGGTTATGCCAATGTTCCAAAATGGTTGTTTAAATTTATATTCTCTCTGAAATGCTCATTTTCCAGTTGTTGAACATGCTCACTAGCACTTGATATTGGCCAATGTTTATAACTTTTAGCTATTCTGGTGAATTTGTAGAGGTATATCATTGTAATTTTAATTTGCATCATAGAAACTAAACATCTTTGCAATAGCTGTCCCTAGGTAACTTCATCTGTGATGTAGTTCTTCCAGTACTTTGCTACCTTTTTAAATTAGGTATCCCCATGCTTTTTTAATTGGTATTAGTACTCTATATATTCATAGAATTTTGCTGACACCACGTTTCTGGCCTTTTCTATTTACTTTAGGCTTATTTTGTTCTTCCTTTTCTTTAAACTTTTTAATTTAGATGTTTAGTTAATTTTCACTGCCTTTTCTTAAATAATTTCACTGAAGGCTATAGCCTTCTGTTTAACCAAACTTCATTTTGTATTCTTTGTTTTTTAATTGTATTATCTATGAAGTTACATTTTAGGTAAATAAAAGATTATTTTATAGTGTTTAATTGAATTGAATCTTACATCAGTGTGTATATATACACATGTATACACACATATACATTGCTATATATAATAAAGTTTACCTTATTGTCTGTTTGGTCTAACATAAATCGAGTTATACCACTTCCTTTTGATTAGTATTTACCTTGGCACCTATATTTTTATGCATTTCACTTTGAAATTAATGTCCTTATATTTTAGTTTCTTTTTTTTTCTTTTTAAAAGCATGAGGCTGGATTACTTTTCCTTTATTATTATTATTATTATTATTATTATTATTATCATCATCATTATTATACTTTAAGTTCTAGGGTACATGTGCACAACGTGCAGATTTGGTACATATGTATACTTGTGCCATGTTGGTATGCTGCACCCATCAATTCATCAGCACCCATCAACTCGTCACTTACATCAGGTATAACTCCCAATGCAATCCCTCCCCCCTCCCCCCTCCCCATAATAGGCCCCGGGGTGTGATGTTCCCCTTCCCGAGTCCAAGTGATCTCATTGTTCAGTTCCCACCTATGAGT
>NW_012114644.1:1293755-1294104 GCF_000951035.1 Colobus angolensis palliatus
AGGGATATTGATCTAAAATTCTCTTTTTTTGTTGTGTCTCTGTCAGGCTTTAGTATCAGGATGATTTTGGCCTCGTAAAATGAGTTAGGGAGGATTCCCTCCTTTTCTATTGATTGGAATAGTTTCAGAAGGAATGGTACCAGCTCCTGTTTGTACCTCTGGTAAAATTCAGCTGTGAATCCATCTGGTCCTGGACTTTTTTTAGTTGATAGGCTATTAATTATTAAATTGAGGCTATTAATTATTGCCTCAATTTCAGAGCCTGCTATTCGTCTATTCAGGAATTCAACTTCTTCCTGGTTTAGTCTTGGGAGAGTGTAAGTGTCCAGGAAATTATCCATTTCTTCTA
>NW_012114644.1:1295539-1310920 GCF_000951035.1 Colobus angolensis palliatus
CCCGACCTTTCTCTCTGGCTGCCCTTAAGATTTTTTCCTTCATTTCAACTTTGGTGAATCTGACAATTATGTGTCTTGTAGTTGCTCTTCTGGAGGAGTATCTTTGTGGCATTCTCTGTATTTCCTGAATTTGAATGTTGGCCTGCGCTACTAGGTTGGGGAAGTTCTCCTGGATGATATCCTGAAGAGTATTTTCCAACTTGGTTCCATTTTCCCCTTCACTTTCAGGCACCCCAATCAGACGTAGACTTGGTCTTTTTACATAATCCCATACTTCTCGCAGGCTTTGTTCATTTCTTTTTCTTCTTTTTTCTTTAGATTTCTCTTCTTGCTTCATTTCATGCATTTGATCCTCAATCGCTGATACTCTTTCTTCCAGTTGATCGAGTCGGTTACTGAAGCTTCTGCATTTGTCGTGTATTTCTCGTGTCATGGTTTTCATCTCTGTTATTTCATTTATGGCCTTCTCTGCATTAATTATTCTAGTTATCAATTCTTCCATTCTTTTTTCAAGATTTTTAGTTTCTTTGTGCTGGGTACGTATTTCCTCTTTTAGCTCTGAGAATTTTGATGGACTGAAGCCTTCTTCTCTCATCTCATCAAAGTCATTCTCTGTCCAACTTTGATCCATTGCTGGCAATGAGCTGCGTTCCTCAGTTGAAAATGCAGGAGTCACCTGTCTTCTGTGTCACGCGTGCTGGGAGCTGGAGACTGGAGCTGTTCCTATTCGGCCATCTTGCTCCACCCCCCTCGTGATTTGCTACTTTTTCTTTTACTGTGATACAATAGTCATCTTTTAATTGATGGTACAGTTCATTTACATTTTGGTAATTAATGATGAAGTTAGAGTCATTGAAACTGAATTTACTGAAAGTAAATTCACTGAAAGAATTAAATTACTACTACTCAAAAGTAATTTTACAGTTTCAGGTCTTAAATTTAAGTCTTAATCCATTTTGTGTTGATTTTTATATACGGTGTAAAAACAGGGTCCAATTTCATCCTTCTGCATGTAGACATCCAATTTTCCCAAATCCTTTTTAGAGAAGACTGTCCTTTCCACATTGTGTGTGTTCTTGGCAACTTTGTTGAGCATCAATTCACTTTAAATGTGTGGGTTCATTGTTGGTCTCTCTATTCTCTTCCATTGATTGATGTGTTTATTTTTGTACCAGTACCATTTTTAATTACTATAGTTTTGCAATATATTTTGAAATCAGGTAGTGATGTCTTCAGCTTTCATTTTTTTAAATTCGGGATTGCTTTGGAAATTGTGTGTATGTGTATGTGTGTGCATGTGGTTTCATATGAATTTTAGGATTTATTTTTTCTGTGAAAAGCAAGTTTGGAATTTTGATGAGAATTGCATTGAATCTGTAAATTCCTTTGGGTAGTATGAACATTTTAACAATATTAATTATTCCAAACCATAAACATAGAATATTTTTCCATTTATTTCTGTTTTTAAATTTATTTCATCAATGTTGAATAGTTTTCAGCATACAGATCATGCACATTTTTGATTAATTTTATTCATAAGTATCTTATTATTTTTGGTAGCTGTTATAAGTAGAGTTGTTACTGGATAATTTTAATTTTTAATTTGTTCATTACACAAAAAGTTGAAAACGGACATGTATCCCTTCAGTTTCTAACCCAGGACTAGGTTTTGTTTTGTTGTTTTTAGTGTTAGTTTCTTTTGCTTACTCTTTGAAGAGAAGATAACTTTAAGAAGATAGGTGTTTTGGTTGTAAATGGGGATATCAAATACTACTCCCAATCTTACTTTGATTCCCGTTTTTTTTTTTTTCCCCCTTTCCCCAAACTCTGAAGTCCATTAAAACTACTTTGTCTTTTGCCTGAATTTTGGACAAATTAACATTCAGTATACATGGTAATGCAAAGTATATGATTTCATAGAGAGATGTTATTCATAAATTTAATCAAGAATTTAACTCAAAAATATGGCATCTAGTTCACTACACATCTTATTGCTTTTTCTATTCTGCTCACTGTCTATTAATAATTTCTTCTCTAAATGACTTCATTTTCTTTCTCAGGGATACCTAAGAAGTTCTTACTACTCAGTAGGTGAGGTGAAAATATGTGGCTTCATTTTCCTTATAAATGTCTAGGAAACTCTCAAGATAATTATCACATTATTTACATGCCTTTCCACACATTTTACTGAGAGTCTTACATTTGGTTACATCAGTGCCTGAAGTCACATACTACTTGTGTGAAATGGCTAGTGGAATCAATAACATTGTCAAATTTTAACATTCATCTTCTCCTCTTGAGGGTGTGGTTTAAGTTGTAAAGGAGATATAGCAAAAATTGTTTAAAGTTAAGCCTTCCTTGAGAATACCTTAGGATAACTATCAAATATGAATAAAAGTAATCATTTTTCAACTAACTCAGCACAGCAACTTTTCTTTAAGGGTTAGAAAAGATCACTGTTATTTTGCCAGGCAATCATATTAAATAACTGAATTGGAGTTTGAGGCCATGATGAAATTTAATTTATCTTTATGCCCTTGATTCTCACACAAAGTGGTAGAAGCCTTGCACAAAATGAGTTTACAGAGTTTACAGATTCACGAAAATACCTATAAGGAGTAACTCTTGAGTTTATACTAATTTCGTGAAATTAGAATGACTGTCTCTTGAATTCTACTTCTCATTCTCCCTTGCTGTGTTTTTATGCAAACCTATGATTCATAGAAAGATTCTAAAAAGCTAAGTGTTCATACAGTGTTTACTTGATTTGTACACCATTAATTATTTTCTGTCTCTTTCTTCTTATAGTTTTTTCTCCAAGAATATATTTATTAAAAGTTATATGTAAGGCATGAATCCTTCTTCTTGGTGTCCTACTGCTTTCTTTTCACACTCAGTTCTTCAAGCACAGTACCAATTATCCTGCCTAAAATCTAATCTAATTATACTAAGCTAATGACTCTTACATATTTGTATTCAATGAGTTCTCATATACACTCTCATTATATGTTACTCACAGATATGCTTCTGGGTAATATTGTACCAATGCCTAAACATGAAATAAATTTATTTTCTCCCAGATCCACATTCTTCAATGTTAAATTTATAATATATATATAATTATATATAACATACATAATATAAATATTATAATATAAATTTATCATTTATTCAGGTTCTCCCAGGATTTTTTAATTTTTGTAGAATAAATTATTATGTTTAATTTTTACTTTTGGTCATATTTTTATGTGTCCTCTAAGACACAGAGTTTACTTTTTGGAAGTTTACACATGCCACCTTTTTCTCTTGATTTTTCTGCATAAACAGTACTGTCCCTTCCTCAATGTTTGATTGAAATATTTCAACATTATCTAACTGCATTTTTATTGTTGTTAATAAGAAAAAGTCATTTTAAAATTCCTTAGTAATTGGAGCTACAAATTCTACCACTTCTTGCATCTCTCTCCTGGAGTCAGTCTCTTCATCAAAAAGTTATACTTCATGATATCTTGTTATCTAAATTCAAATTTAACTCTTACTGTTTCATGACAACATATATATATAATACTATATATAATTTGTTATAAATTGTATAATTATTCGTTTTGTAACATACAAAACATGTGTTAATACTACACAGTCTTTTAAATACTAAATTATTCCATATATAATAAAACTACCTCTTCTCTAAAATATGTTTCATAAAAATAATTTCCCCTGTGTCTTCTGAAGATGTTTATACATCTCTTCTTGCACTCATCATCTTTTATAGTGGCCAGCTAGGGGTTTATGTGTCCTCATTGCAAAAGTCTGTGTTGCCTAACGGCTACAGACCATCTTATTTATCTTTATTCCCCTAGCACCTAATACAGTGGACAGTACATTGTATGTGTTTGGTAATTGCTTGTGAATTGAACTGAAATTGGTTTACAAGTGTTTCTCGAAATTAAATAGCCAATAACACATAGCTTTCAAATGATTCTAGTAATCGGAACTGATTATATTGTACGTTTTTCTTAGACTATCAAATATTGTATCATAAACATTGCAATTCTATTTTATGATAATGAAACATTAGCACAGATGAAAATAAAGGTGCCATTAAATTACTCTTTATTGCTGTGTTATGTTAAGAATTGGACACAATGTTGCATTAAATTTTTAATTGTTTTTGATAAAAGGGATATGAGTGATCTGTACTCTGAGATGTTTAGGAAATACATTGACTAATAGGTATTTTTAACGGTATTAACTTCCACAATTTAGGGATAGGGTTTAAGAGGGGATAATCACTCAACTCAAATAATCAGGGCTGATCATTAAGAATAAGTTATGCCTGGTAATTTAACAGACCTTAACAAACTTATATACTTAATAAATTTTAAAATCATTTCTGAAAGCTGATAAAAGACATATAAAATGGGCATTTTCCAATGCACATTTTTAATAAAATATAATTTTTTAAATGAGGTAAAATACAAGTATTTATTAAAATATTAATGATATCTAATTTTCTCCAGCTCTGATATTTCCTCCCCTTTTTCTCTCACTCTTTCTATTCTCTGTCTTTTTCTCTCTGTCATGTTTATCTTTGAATAAGGTACTAAAGTACAACAGAAGTGTAACAGAATAGTTTGTTTTTCTAAATTTCCCTATGACAATAGGGAAGGACCACTTCTTTTCAATTATTTCTAAAAGGTGATGGAAAGGAATCTGCTAAACTATAGTGCAATTTATTAAAGATCGTACTCCACTGGCAGTCACTGCTTCCAGACATATTTCTGTTTTACTGCTGCCATTGTGCCTGTCTTTGAGTCTGCTATTCATTCTCTTCTCCAATTTCATGTTTTAGAATATGCTTCTCTGAACAGATATATAGAGAGAAAGTAATTGACTGGGACAGAGATACACCAGGCTTATGGATGCCAAATTGCTCAATTTAGGGGAGGGAGGTAGATAAAATATGCATTAGTCCATGAAATGATCCCCTGAAGTTTGCAGTGTGTAATCGGCATTCTCAGCAGATGCTGTGGCTCTCAGTGGGCTACACTTTGTCTTTTTCCAGCTAAATTCAGGTGAGTGAATGCTTTACATTATTATCTGTTCATGGAGCTTCTGTCTTTTCTTTTAGGTTTATATACAGAAGACAGTCAAAAATATTTTCTGTTAATTGGTCACATTTGTCTCTTTTGTCTTAAAATATTTAGCACCTATTTTAAAATCAGCGTGGTGACTATAGTTAATAATAATGTACTTTTTATTTCCAAATGGTCAAGAGAGTAAATTTCAAATGATCTCACCACACAAAAACATATGTTGAGTGATGAAGTGATGGATATGTTAATTAGCTTGCCTAATCATTCCATAATGCTTACATATATCAGAATATCACATTGTACCTCACAAATACATAAATTATTTGTTAATTGAAAATTAAAACATATTTTCGATTAACAGTCTAATGAATATGTTGTCTAAGTTTTATTTCCAATGTATCCCTTTACTTGTATTTTGCATGCTATTTCCTAAACGATTACTTTTATCTTTGATCTTAAATTTACTTTGCAGGGAATGTAATGAGAAAATGGGGGCCAGAAAAGTGAAGTAACCTCAGAAACATCAAATAAAAATGTAGTGTACTTCAGCGTTAGGTCTTGAAACTTAGATTCTTGGCTACTAATCCTGTATTTATTGTATGACAGCATAGAGACGTTGAAGAGTGACATATAGGTGACTGGAAAGTCAGCACACCCTTGTCTGAAAAAAAAAATTGGAATGGTCTTCAGAAACTGGATAGTGAATCATGTTTCATATCCACAAGAACCATAATGGATGAAACTCTACATCACTACAAATATTATTTATCTCATGAATTCTGTAGATGGGTAAATTTGTGAAATATTGAATTTACATGTTGAGGGTATATTCACAACCTACTAAATTTTCCGAAAAAAAAAAAAAAATAGAGTACCTAGAATGGGAAAGCTAATGCCTGCAAAATCTTACCAATTTTATCTTGGTGTTAACAGAAAATTTAACAGAGTATATTATAACAAAAAGAACTTAGCTAAATCATGTATGGAAAGTAAAATTCCCTACTTTTGCTAAATAGGCTAGGAAAGTTGTCATTGTGACTTTACCAGTGACTTTCATGATATGTTAAAAGCAGTTCTGTATTTTTTGAACTTCCCCAGGTGTGGCCAACAGCTACTAGCATTTCCATAAAGTATAAGCACAGTATCCTTATTGCGCATCCTCTGGTATATTTCTTACTCTGGTGTACCTTGAAATTTGATGAATATATCATATGGCTTTAATAGTGAACAATAAATTAAAGTAATTATTTTCTTAATAACATGACATCTCTTATTTCACCTTATTCTGTGAAGCATTTCTTGGCACCATACGGTTTATTTAACTCAACATCAATTTCAACCTAACTTAGAGTTTCTCATTGCAATATACATTTAGAAATGGGCAAGGAGATTATTTGCTCTGTTCTTGTAATTTAAAAGAGTTCAGATATCAGAAAACTATATATATATATGTCACTGTCCCTCGGAATCTGGCACTCAACACTGGCAAAACATGACCTGTAACCTAAACACCAACTCACAGGGTGACTAACAACAAAGTCATCTTTATATTTCTAGTCCTGTGTTTTTGAAACAAAAGACTAATTCAGTCAAATATTATAAAAATTTTACGTCTGACATTTTAGACTGATGCTGGTTACGAGTATAGAAAAGTTTCAAGGATAGGGGTGCTTAGTTAAAAAACAAACAAACAGGCCGGGCACGGTGGCTCACGCCTGTAATCCCAGCACTTTGGGAGGCTGAGGTGGGCAGATCACGAGATCAGGAGATCAAGACCATCCTGGCCAACACGGTGAAACCCTATCTCTACTAAAAATACAAAAATTAACTGGGTTTGGTGGCGCGTGCCTGTTGTCCCAGCTATATGGGAGGCTGAGGCAGGAGAATCGCTTGAACCCGGGAGGAGGAGGTTGCAGTGAGCCGAGATCGCGCCACTGCACTTCACCCTGGCAACAGAGAGAGACTCCATCTCAAACAAAACAAAACACACATACTTAACTTGTCAAATGCTGCCTGTCAGATATCATGAACGCAAAAGATTCTTGCACATTACAGTGTCTGTGTATTATTTTCTAAGAAAGCAAAACATGAAGTTTATTACTTTTCTTAGTATTCCAATTCCAGGTTTTAAAACACTGCCTGAATTTACAATATTGAAATGACATGTATAGCAGCTGATTAATAATGTTTAATATTAAATAACTGACACTACACTTCAAATTTGAATACAGGTACATCTATTAACAAGTGTAAAGTATGGTATTTATTCATTTTATTAGTTATTGGAATAACATTGAATATCATAATTTTTATTTAAAAAATACAATATAAACCACATTACTCTTGTGCCTGTGCCATGCATCTGTTGTGTGGGTATGTGTGCGATGAGGACACTTAAACTTTGCTATTTTATCGAATTTCGAGTAGAAAATTAGGTATTATTAACTATAGTCACCATGCTGTACATTTGATCCCCAGAACTTGATCAGCAGCTGCCCGTTTTCCCCAACTCCCAACCACTGGGAACCACTCTTTTAGTCTCTGCTTCTTTGAGTTAAATGTTTTCAGATTCCACATACAAGTGAGATCATGCAACATCTGTCTTCCTGGGTCTGGTTTACTGCACAGAGCTTCATGTCCTCCAGGTTCATCCATGTAGTCACAAGCACAGGATTTTTGTGTGTGTTACTGGACAATATTCAATTGTGTCTATCATCTCTCTATATATCTACCTCTCTGTTATTTTAAAATCTGTTCATCTATTGATGGACACTTAGGTTGTTTCCATACCTTGGCCTCTGTGATTAATGCTGCAGTGCAGGTATCTGTCTGATACTGATTAAGTGAGATTGCTGCATCATATGGTGGTTTTATTTTTAGATTTTTGAAGAACTTTCATAATGTTTTCCATAATGGCTGCACCAACTTACATTTCCATACTGTACAAGAGTTTCTTTCCTCTACACCATTGCCAACACTGGTTTTCTCTTTTCTTTTTGATAATAGCCATTCTAACAGGTGTGAGGTGATATCTCATTGTGGTTTTAATTTGCATTTCCCTTATGATTAGAGTTGTTGAGCACTTTTTCATATAACATTTGAGTATTTTATGTCTTTTTTGGAAAAATATATGTTGAGGTCTTTTGCTCATTTTAAAAACAAATTATTTGGTGGTTCACTACTAATTTATGTGAGTTCTTTATATATTTTGAATATTAACTCTTCATCAAACATGCAATTTGCAAATATTTTCTCCCATTCCCTAGGTTGTCTTTTCATTTTGTTGGTTGTTCCTTTTGCTTCCAGAAGCTTCATATTTTGTAGTCCTACTTTTTTAGTTTTGCCTTTTTGCCTTTGAATTTGATGTTATATTAGAAAACATTGCCAAGACCAATGTCAAGGAGTTTTCTCCCTCTGTTTTCTTCTAGGAGCTCTATTATTTCAGATGTTACATTTAAGCCTTTGATTTATTTCGAGTGAATTTTGTACGTATAAAGCATGGGTCTAATTTTAGTATTTTGCATGTGAATACCCAGTTCTCCAAATACTATTTATTGAAAAGACATACAGATTTTCATAGAATCGTTTAGTACTTTATTACTTTTTCAAACATTTGTATAAAAATTCATCTTTATTATTAAACTAATATAGATTTGCAAATCAAATAGTTTAATTATAACTTACTCTTTAACTTTATTAAATAATATCAAATATTTCAAAATACTATTTACAATATTAGAATATTTGAATTTTTTGCCTTATGTTATTTGCATTAATTTTAAATAAAGTATTTACATTTTGCTCTCTTTTAATGTAATTGCAATTTTTAATAATGAGCACTATTAATAATATAACCATCAATTACATCCTCATAATAAAAGCTGAAGCATATTGCTATTCTCTCAACTAAACATAATTATGCTATTCTGGTAGAAATTTATTTTAGTCATTGTATTTGTATGATTTTTGCATTGTAATAATATCAAGAGTTTGTGTAGTTTCTGGAATCACACATGAATAGTAATCTACCTGGAATCAACAAGTTTATTCAGTTCAAATAATTTATTCTAAACACCAATGTAACATCATAATGTTTTGAATACTTTATGCATATAAACATGGGTTGCACAGATACTTATATAATAAGTATAATAGTTAAATAGTAAATATATTATTGATGATGTGATTACATTTTTCTCATTACAAAATATGTATAGAAATTTTAAATGGGAAATTCAAGACATATTATTGATTCAAAATTGAGTGAAGGTGTATTTAGTAGATATCAGTAAAGAGCAATATAAATAAATTGAACAAGTATCAAAAACCACTGTACCATACCACTCCTGTGGGCATTTTACTTATGGCAGACCCTATTAAGAGTTGTATTTACGGTTATTATGTAGGTTGTAGATAGGGCTTAGACTCATTCAAACTAAGAGCAGGTCATTCTAAATATTCAAAATTGTGTCATGTTTTCTAATAACTTAGAGTCCTAATAGAAAAAACAAAATGTCCGTTTATAATACCTGACAGTAAATTTTCTTAGGTTCATTTAGATTCTCAATTTTTTAAAATTTTGTTACTTTATTAAGCATGTAATAGTTTGTTTTAACTTATTTATCTTGTTTAGTGTACATATATATATTTAGTATATAATAGTATGTTTTAAATTATTTATCTTATTTAATATGTATCTTGCAATATATTCTTTAATCCACTGGGTTTTGCTCTATTTGAAAAACATATGGAGAGTCAAATCTTGACATTTTCGAAGGCCGTTTTTTGGAAGAATTCTGACTATGTTTTAATTTCTTTAAATCACTCCTGAAATCCAGTTCCAATTGGAATAGATTTGGATTGAAATTGTAATTTCTTAAGAAAATTATTAATATTATTCAACATTAATGTAATATGTAGTGATAGGGAATAAGAATAGAATCTACATTCATGTGTAGAGGTTCTGACACTATTCAATTTTTCCTGTCCTCAAGAAAGAAATCTAAGCCTTCTTTTCAATTTGTTATAGTATTTATTTATTCTTGGCTCAAAGGCCATTACAGAACAATTTGTATATTTAGTCAATTTAATACTATAATATGCTTGCATAAAATCATAAGAATTTACTAAAATTGATGAGATGAGAATATTGAGGAAAGTCATGATAGATGACAGATAGGACCACATTATTAATATTATATAATTATTCTGTTAATATATGTTTATAATAAACACATTATTAATATTATATAATTATTCTGTTAATATATGTTTTATATGTTTTATGATAAACACTTTATATACTTAGAATACAGATACATAAAACTTATTGAATATACATACTAATCCCAACATGTCTATCTGTTGCTCATTCTCTTACATAATTTCAAGTGGCATGTAAATTCAAAATATTATTTTAAAATTATGATATATTTTTCCACATTGTACTTTAGTACCCAGTTTTATATTTGTAGGGCATTTATCAAATTGTTCTTAATATGCATTGAAACAGTTCCTTTGCAGATACTATGCATCAGTTTTTCTTTCACTATAGAGTTAAATCATAGTAGAGTTTACCTTTTTTTATTTAAATTAAGATTTTTGAATACATTATTTTCAGGCTTAGAAAATATTATGTATGACATTATCTTAGAGAATGCTTTGCTTGGGTTCTCCGTTTCTTGTGAATAATTTTGATTACTATTGAGTGAAATGATATTACAAATTAATCATTTATAGGCCATAAGAAATAATTCTCATGTGTGTTGTACAAACATATTTTAATAGTTTTCTAAATCATTACAAAAATTTATAACAAAAATAGGTTATGTATACATATACACACACACATTCACACACATACATGTGCACACAATATAGTGAAGAAAACCAGCGTAATGTACATCCTTATTCAAAAATAAATTTGAAAATAATAAATATGTTACTTTCAACTTTATATGTGAAATCAATTATAATCCCTAAGGAACTTTTCATTTATTATTTTTCAGATTGAGTTTGGTACTATGAGAGAAGTACCAAGACACATTTTTGTAGTTTACCAAGGGGAAAAACTGCTCATTTTGTGCTTTCTGAAAATGCAAACTAAATTATGCTACAAGAGATATAAAATTGTGTCATCTACATGTAAATTGGTTTTGGAACCTGAGGAAGGGATGTATTTTGTATATATTATGTTAAGATCTTATCACAGTATCAAATGGATTAGATTTTATTAAGAATAATATAAACAACATTTTTTACAGAAACTAAATTGAACAGAACTGCATAATTAATTACTAAGACTCATTAATTCCTTCACAATACAGTTATAAAAACAGTAAAAGTGTAATGTTTTATGAACATTAAAGTATACATTCTTGCTTAATGAGGCTTTTAACCCTCTAGCTACTAAAGAAATTGTGGTTTAAAAGTTCAATTATACCTTAAAACTCTTTCGAACTTCAAATAGCTAATGAAAGAAGATTGTTTTCACTACTTTTTTGTCTAATCACAAAGGGCATTGCCACTGATAATTACTTGGAAAGGTCTCAATTTTAGAAGTCTTTGAAATACTAAGTGTAATAACTTCTTCAGACATAAGAGCAATTCACTAATTTCCTAATGCTTGAAAATATATTTCAGCTGCAGGACACCCAATGGATCCAATAAACTATCAAATATTGCCTACCCTTGGATTATGAAGATAACCTATTCTACAAATAGTTGTGATTTGGCTGATATTCAGGGGTGGCTATAGTTTAGATGTTCATTCCCTGAAGCCTCATGTTGAAATTAGATCCCAATGTTGGAGGTAACTTCTTAATGGGCGATGTTTGAGTCATGGGAGCAGACTCCTCATGAACAGATTATAATGCCTCACAGGGCAGGGGATGTGACTGAGTTCTTACTCTGTTGGTTCTCATAAGATCTGGTTGTTAAAAAGAACCTGGAAGCTCTCTTTTCTCTCTTCCTTCCTCTCTCACCATGTGATCTTTCCCCATGCTGGCTCCTCTTTGCCTTCCAAAGGAGTGGAAGCAGCCTGAGACCCTCACCAGATGCAGATGCCCAATCTTTAACTTTTCTAGACATCAGAATTGTGAGCCAAGTAAACCTTTCCTTTTTATAAATTACACACTTCATGTATTCCTTTAAAACAACATAAAAAGTATAAGACAGAAAGTTGGTACCAAGCAGTGAGACACTGATGTAAAGACACTTGAAAATGCAGAAGTGGCTTTGGAACTGGGTAATGGGCAGGGACTGGAAGAGTTTGAAGGGCTCAGAAGCAGACAAAAAGATGAGGGAAACTTTAGATCTACTTTGAAATTGGTTAAGTGGTTGTGACCAAAATGCTGATAGAAATGTAAGCAGTAAAGGCCATGCTGATGAGATTTCAGATGGAAATAAGGAACTGACTGGGAATTGGAGCCAAGGTCACTCACGTCATGTTGTAGCAAAGAAGTTGGCTGTATTGTGTTCATGCCCTAAGGCTTCGTAGAAACCTGGAATTTAGAGGGATGACCTAAGGTATAGCAGAAGAAATTTCCAAGCAGCGAAGTGTTCAAAAAGTGGTATGGCCAATTTTAACCACTTAAATCAGGTACAGCAACAAAGGAATGATCTAAAGGTAGAATTTATAATTGAAAGGAAAGCAGAGAATAACAATTTTAAAAATGTGCAGTCTGTTCATGTGGTAGGAAAGAAAATAGTATTTTCGGAACAGGAATCCAAGCATGCTGTGGAGCAACCATTTACTGAAGAGATTAGTGTGACTAAAAGGGAGTCAGGTTTTAATAGCGAAGAAAATGGGGAAAAGGCCCTGAAGTCATTTCAGAAATCTTTGAGGATGCCTCTATCATCACAGGCTCAAAGGACTAGGAGGAAAGCATGGTTTTTGGGGCCAGGCCTGGCATGCTGCTGCCCTGCGTCACCTTGGGATGCTGCTCCCTGCATCCTAGCCACTAGAGCTTCACCCATGGCTCAAATGGCTCCACAAACTCCTTAGTCCACCGCTTCAAAACACAAAGCTATAAGCTCTGACAGTTTCATGTGGTGTTAAGTCTGCCGGTTCCCAGGATCCAAGAGTGGTGGAGGCTTGGTAGTTTCCACCAAGATTTTGGAGGATGTATTGAAAAGCCTGGGTGCCCAGAAGAAGCTAGCGACAGAGGTGGAGTCAACTCAGAGTTTCTACTAGAGAATTGCCTAGTGGAGGTTTGGGAGTAGAGCCACCACCCTCCAGTCCCAAGAATTAGAGAATTATAGAGCCATTGGAAGCCTGCACTCTCACTCTCAACGACCACAGGCAGTTCACAACAATCTGTGAGAGCAGCCACTTGGGCTGTGTCCAGTAAAGTTATTAGGTGAGGCTGACCAAGGCATCAGGAGCTGACTTCTCACACCAGGATTCCCAGGATGTGGACATGGAATAAAGGAAGATTTTGCAGCTTTCAGATTTAATGTCTGTCTTGCTGGGTTTTGGACCTGTGTGGGGACTGAGACCCTTTTGTTTTGGACAACTTCTTCATTTTGAAAAGGAAATGTTTACCCAATGCTTGCAAAATCATTGTATCTTAAGAGTAAATAAATTTTTATTGATTCTAAAGGCTCGTAGCTGAAAGGAACTTGCCTTGAATCTCACATGAAACTTTGGACTTTAGAGTTGATGCTGGAACAAGTTAAGACTTTTGGGAACTATTGATACAGAATGATATGACATTGTATTGTATTTTGTATGTCAGAAGGACGTAAGATTTGGAGAACCAATGTCGGAAGGTGGTATTTTGGTCAAAGAAGCAGACCTCTCATGAAGAGATTAATGTTCTACCTGGGTAGAAGGCAGTGAATGAGAGTTCTCATTCCATTCGTTCTTACAAGAGCTGATTGCTTAAAATAAGTTGGCACCTCCTTTGTCCCTCTTGTTTCCTTTCTTACCATGAAGTCTCTGCACATACCAGCTCCCTTTCACCTTCCACATGAGTGGAAGCAGTCTCACGTTCTCACTAGATGCAGATGACCAATATTGAACTTTTCCAGACACAAAAATTATAAGTCAAGTAATTTTTTTCTTTATAAACTATCCACCCTCATGGATTTCTTAATAGCAACACAAAATTGACTAAGACAGGGTAGAAGGATTTATGTTCTAGATTATTTTAAATTGATGAAATGCAATCATAGGTTTTAAAATTAATTTACTTTATGTTTAACTCCGTATTATTAGTAATGATGGTAGCACACAATGGTTAAAAATATGTACAGACCCAATTTGAATGCTTGCTTTAATTTGTTTATTTGTAAATGGTTAACAAAAATTTAAATTTATAAAAATAAAAACCAGGAAATTATTTAGTTTGACATTTTCTTACTAATAAACTAAGAATCTAAAGCTAAGATCTAAAAAAATCATAAACAGGGGTTAATTTAGTAACAAGGCTGGTGTTATAATGCTGAATTCATAGCAACATAGTAAACCATACCCTGTACTTAAATTAGCCAATTGTCCACCAAAATTTCTGCACCCCTTTCATGTTTTCAAGATGTTATCAAGGAGTAGCTACTTATTACTTAGGTACTGAAATCACAGAGATGTGCCCATTTAACTAATTCTAGCAAGCAATGAAAGTGAAAGTAATGTGCCACTTCCTGGTCAAAGTTTTTAAAAACTGGATATTACTTTAAAACTCCCTTAGCATTAGTTGGATGAAGACAACAATGACGCTCTAGTGGATGAAAAAACTGACCCCAAGGTTATCTATTTTTTTGAGATGGAGTCTCTTTTAACATTTCTTGCATGGCAGTGCAGAGTGCTAGGGTTCCTTCAGTTTTTGCCTGAGAAAATCTGCATTTATCCTTCACTTTTGAAGGATATTTTCACTGTATATAGAATTCTAGATTGGTGGGGTTTTGTTTTTCAACACTTTAAATATTTCACTCTAGTCTTTTCTTGCTTATGTGGTTTCTGATGAAAAGTCTGATACTGTTTTCTTTCTGCCCTCTCTGTAGGTCATCCTTCCTCTTCCTTTGGCTTCTTTCAATGCTTTCTCTTTGTGCTATACTTTCTGTAGTTTGATTATAACATGATTAACTTAGTGTATTTTTGTATTAATGTTACTCGATGTGTTCACTGAGCTTGCTCAATCTGTGGTTTGATGCCCATCACTAAACTGAGAAATTCATTATGGTGTCTTCAAATGTTTACTTCAAATATTTCTTCTCCCTCCCTCCCTCCTCTGTTCCTCTCCTCTCCTTCCTTCCTTCCTTCCTTCCTTCCTTCCTTCCTTCCTTC
>NW_012114644.1:1310980-1382243 GCF_000951035.1 Colobus angolensis palliatus
CTCTCTCTCTCTCTCTCTCTCCCCCTCCCTCCCTCCCTTCCTTCCTTCCTTCTCTCTCTCTTTCTTTCTTTCCTTTCTGTCCTTCTTTTTCTTTCCATCTTTCCTTCCTTTCTCCTTCCCTCTTTCTTTCTTTTCTTCTTTCTTTTCCTTTCTTCCATTCTTTCCTTTCTGATATAGCAAGTATGTATATTATACACCTATGAATTGGTCCCACAGTGTTTGAATGTTTGATTCCATTTTAAAAATTATATTTTCTTCTTTACTTTTTAATTTGGGAAGCATATATTGATTTATTTTAGCTTCTATAGACCTTTAACCTCACAGTTTCACTTCTTTGCTGTGTTCTGCCTACTGATTAGCCTAAGACAGTTGTTATTTACATTGCAATGTTTTCTATTATTTACTTTTGGTTCTTAGAGTTTCCTTCTCTATTCTTGAAACATGTCTACTTTTTTCTATTATAATTATTGACATTTTAACTATAGTTACTTTAAATTTATTATCTGATAACTCCAAAATATGAGTCTTTTCTGAATCTCGTTGTAATTGTCATGGGATTCTTGAGGTGATGGTTTTCCAGTTTGAAATCTCTGTGGTCAGTGGTGCTTTTGCCCCAGCTTTGCTCAGGTCCACTAGGCTCTTTCCACCCACTCAACCTAGCTGGCTGCACTCAGCTCGCACTACCAGCCTAAATCCCATCCTTGCCAAAGGTGACCCAGGTGCAAAGCGTTAAGGGATGTGGGAACAAGCATGGGGTCCAGTCACAGCACACAGCTAGGCACTCTGGCTGTGGTGGGGCAGGCAGCTCCAGGTGCCGGCACAGGCACCAGCTCCTTGCTGGCTGCTCCTGGACCAGGAGTACCACAAGCAGCTTCCACAACTGGCACAAGGGAATTTGGTGGCACCCAGAAGCTTGGAAACACCAGCAACTGCATAGCCTCAAAGAGAGTGTCAAGTATTGACTCAGGGAGCTCTAGGTCTGTGCTCTTCAAAGGGCTACAGCCCTTCTCTCTTTTTCTCCTCTCTCCTTCTTGTCAACCACACATGGCAAGCAAGGGGCACATTTCAGCCTTGTTTGTGTTACATCACTTTTATCCCTGCCATTTGGTAGGTCCTGAGTTCCTGTCCTGTGCCCAGGTATAATGAAGTATGTGGTCAAGTGGAGGGTAAGCAAGGTCAAGTGAACCTTTACTGAGTGATAGAACAGCTCAGAGGATACCCACAGTGGGTAGCTCTTCTCCACAGACAGGATGTCCTGTTGAGTGTTCAGCTTTCAGCAGAGAGGAGACACTGGGATTGGTACCTGCTCTACGCAGCTGATTGACCTGTCATCTGCTCAAGTTTGGCTGAGTCTGGGGCACTTATGGGCTTCAGACGGGAGGAGGTGCATGCTGACTAGTCCACAAGTGGCCATAGGCAGGCTGGAAAAAGCACCACAAGTACCCATTCCAGTCCGGGGGACTGGCAGTCTGGCCCCCAGGCTTCAGGCCCTCCCCAGCTTGAAGGTGGGGCCTCGCCAAGGACACACCCTCTTCTTTTCAGAAGCCTGTCTGCCTTCTGCTGCTGTTCATGGCACCCAGGATGTTTATGCCAAGGGGCGCCTGCAGACCAGTACAAAACTGCCCTCAGCACAACCTCTGCCTCCCTTCCATGCTTGTCTATGCCCAAAGTCTGCAGGGGGCTGAAGTGTAAGAGAGTTGGTGTGTAAACATTGCCCTGAGTGTACGCACACCTGTTTGGGCTGCAACAGCACCCTGGCTGCTCAGCCCCAACCTTGGTACAAGATCAGGGTAGGTGCTGGGAGTAGGTTGCAGCCAGGCAGCAGAAGCAGACACCTCCAAGTCTCTGGGGGTAGTGGGGGTCTTCTGTGTCCCCAAGAGTACAGATATGGCCATTCCACAGCCATGACTTGGGCAGCTGCAGATGCACCCAGGAGGGTGGAGGTCCCACCTGTTCCCAGACCCCGAGAGCACAGGGATGCCTGACTTCACATCTGCAACTTGGGCTGCTGCAGTTGCATGCAGAAGGGTTCTCCCAGTTCCCATCAGCTCCATGGAGCATGTAGCCTAGCTGTGCTTCCCCTGCTGCAGCTGGCATGTTGGCAGCAGTGGCTCCAGGTGGGCTTCCACTCCCACCATAATGTTTCCTTCGTCTCTTAAGACTATGATTTTTCTTTTAGCATTGATTATGACTTGTTTGGGGAAAGTCAGATACGGTGTATTATGCATTAGAAATTGAGGTAAACAGGACTTTAGTTTGAGATTGTATACTAATCTAAATGAACCATAGACAGAGTTGAATCCTTGTTGTAGCTGCAGGTGCCAGAGGATTCAAATCCCCTCTTAGCCCTTATTTTTGTCTCCATTTTTGTCTTTAGGTTTCTCTTAGAATTTCTCCTTACATAGAGTCTGTGCCTTGATGTTCTTTCTGGTATAATCCAATATTATTTAACTGGAGCCCTATTGGTTAGGAAGTAAATTGTTGGGGAGTGGAAGCATTCTATAATCTTATTATTAAATCTCTATCAGGGTTCCTAGGCTGTGTCCATAGACCTTCACAAGTGTTTGCTAACTTTCTTTTCCTAACTCTTAGATGAGAAAAAAAGGCTATGGTGGCTAGAATGAGATAAATGTCTCTTCACAAGGTGAGATAAAGGCCTGCTGGCTGGGCATGGAAGATCATGCCTATAATCCTAGCACTTTGGGAGACTAAGGCGGGCAGATCACTTGAAGTCAGGAGTTGAAGACCAGCTTGGCCAACATGGTGAAACACCATATCTACTAAAAATACAACAAAATTAGACAGATGTGTTGTTGGGTGCCTGTAATCCAAGATACTAGGGAGGCTGAGGCAGGAGAATAGCTTGAACCCAGGAGGTGGAGGTTGCAATGAGTCAAGATCACAAAAGTGTAGTCCAGCCTGGAAAACAGAGTAAGACTCCATCTCAGAAACAAAACAAAACAAAACAAAACAAAACAAAACAAAACAAAACAAACAAAAAAAACCTGCTAAACTCTTTTCCCTTGGAGAATAGGCCTGTGTTATGAAGAAGGATCTGATTTTATTTCAAAATGTTTACTCTTCCCTTTTCTCTACCAGCACCATGAGGAGATCTCTTTAAATTCTTCATTATGAGAATTTGGTGGAGTTTCCAGAAGTAAAATCTACTAAAGTGTATGGGCCTCCTTAAGACTGAAGTTCTTAGTAGTTCCTCCACCTCAAACCTGTCCCAACATGCAGATTAGTATGGCACATCATCAAAATTACCATTTAAATTTTACTACCAATTGATGGCTCCACCAGGTTCACTGAAGTAACCATAACTTGGCTATGACTTCTGGAATTGACTGTGTTTTCACATTTTAGGGTGACATTTTTGTCCTGTGACCTCAGTTATCTAATAAGTTTAAGGAAAGTTGTTGATTTCACTTCTCTTAGCTTTTTCTTTATGTAAGTATAAGAATGACTGTATCCAAAATCTTTATATGTGATAGCTAAAAGAAGTCCTCATATCTAGTTTTTTATTTATTTATTTTTTTTGGTACACATTCACTTAACCACCCAATCCATACTTTACCAGCAGTTTCAAGTAACCTGTGTTTGAGTAATCCATTATTATTATTCTATGAGACAATATCTATCTTTCTCTTTACTTTCCAATTTGGGAAATGCCTATTGGCATCTGTGAAATCTGAACTTTGGAAGAAATATAAGCAGATGGGATTAACTGATAGAAAATTATCGGTTTCAAACTTTTAAACATATTATTGGAGGTAACTTATTTTATAAGGTAAGAAAATTCTACAGTAGATTAAGAACCCAAGTTAATACCTTCTTATAACCTCTTAGGGCTACTGGTAGATGTTCAATGTAATTCAATTGCCAGCTATATGGCAAGTCTTATACTTGGAAATTTTAGTCATAGCCACTTGCAAGCCATCCTCACCTTTTGACATTGAATGTAGTTTCTTATTTTATGATCAGTTTCATCAAGTACAAGAGGAATGTGCAGTCCGTCAGCCTACTGTGCATGGCATAAGCGCCTATATACTTATATAAAATATATATACATATATATGTATATTTTATGAATCCTGATAACTAATTCTGGGAACTGTATTTAGACTTTTGGCTTAGCATTTTCATTTTCTTCTGAGACTGCAACTGTTTTGCTAGTTTTTGTTGGTTATTTAGTGGACTCATTTATTCTTACTCTGAATTCCTATGGAGGTTGTCTATGAAGAAAATATTAGTTGGGTAGGTATGGTGGTTCATGCCTGAAATCCCAGCACTTGGAGAGGGTGTGGCTGGAGAATTACTTGAAGCCAGGAGTTCTGAGACCAGCCTGGACAACATAGGAGACCTCATCTCAACAAAAAACTTAAAAATGAGCCAGGCATGGTGGCATTCACCTGTAGTCCCAGTTACTCAGGAGGCTGAGGCTGGAGAATCACTTGAGCATGGGAGTCCGAAGTTGCAGTGAGCTATGATTGTGCCATTGCACACAGCCTGGGTAACAGAGCAAGACCTAGTCTCTTACAAAAAGGAAAAAAAAAAAAATCAAAGAAAAAAATGAATCCTCTTTAAATAGGATCTAGAAGTGGCAAGTGTATTTAGATAGGAGAAACAGAAAATAAAACAACTATGCCAAAACAAAAGAAAAGTAAACCCTGTGTTCTAGTTGGTAAATTTGTTTCTCTTAGATGTGCCAATTATTAATACCAAAACCACTTTACATGTAAACTAGGTTAACAAATATTTGAAAAAAAATTTGATACTAGACGCAGGTTTTTGCTGTTAGAGAAAGAAGTTGCAAATAAGCAAAAAATGTTGTCTCATATTAACTCTGTTGTTCATAGAGTCAAAAATATCAATATGAAAAATAAAAGCGTATTTATTTTATGTTATAAACATAATACATATTATATAAAATAAAATTAAAAGTTTATTTTAACATGTATATCCAGATGATTACCACAGAATAAGTATAAATATATTGGTATATATGGTCAGATCTTGGTTTCCAAGTACCATTTTCTATTGAAAGAAACCAGAGGTCTTTGGCGAGATGGTTGATTTTAGTAGTGGGGAAGAGATTATATAAGACAATTCTGGAGCATCTTATAGTCCCCTCCCCAAAAAAAGGATATCAAAAACACACTGGAGTAAACCTGAAAACTTGAAAGCCTTTCTGATGATGAAAACTGACACAATTTGAACCACATAATGAATAATATTACTACTGGATTTTAACACACAGACTAGAATAAATATCCATGAGCCTATACTGATAGAAATAAATGGAAAAATAAATGAGAGAGACTAATGTAATTTCGTACAACTTCCAAATAACATTATAGATACCCCTTCTTCCAGGATGCTTCTCCTCCTCTTGAAGGTGTGCTTGATTTTGTGACTTGCTTTCAAAGAATAAGCAGGCTCTGAAAAACCTTATATTTAAAAGGAGATATTAGATATTTTTAACTTTGCATGCCAGAGATCTCTGTGACAAATACCCAACTCTGTTATTGTAAAAATGTTTCAAAGCTTCAATAAAGCATAAACTAATAGATACGGCAATGTTTCAGTAAAAAGTTCATTTACAAAAATGAATGGTAAGCCATATTTGGCTTATGGGTCACAGTTTTTCACCCTTTTGAATCGATCATGGAAAAAGGAAAAAACTAGTAACTTCACCATGGATAAACCTGTCAAACAGAACTTTAAGCAAGTGATGAAGATTAACATCAACAGTGACAAGGCATGTAAATATTATGTGCCTCTTGATCAGATGAAATGAGATGAGCACTCACCTTTATGGTATTCTTCACCAAAACCCACAACCCCTGTCTAATTATGGGTAAACATCAGACAAATCCAAATGGAAGCACACTTTAAAAAAACCTGCTCTTAATCGTTCAGAACTCTCAAGGTCATGGATAACAAAGAAAGACCCAAAGATACCTCTTAAATCTCCTATTGAAATAGCTCTTTAGACTTCAGTGTGAATGTATTTTAACCTAATTATGAGGATTAGAATTTACAGTGGAAAATTCTTTAACAGAAAGTTGAATTTATCCCCTAAACTAAAACCAGGGGATCTTAAAAAGATTAAAACTGAAAAAGGTAGAACAGGATGTACTTTCCCAACAGTTGGGCTGGGAGACATTCCCAAACAACCTCAGGTTAGCATGAAAAACTTTTTGTGATTAATTTTTGGGCACTCTTCATGTCCCAAAGTTGATACTTGAAGATTTCATGGTGATGGATAAAGTCATAGGAAATATATGATTCAAAAATTGACTGTAAACAGTTTTCTTGTTTGTATTCCCATTACCTGGATGCATAATTGAAAAAAAAAAATAGGTGCAAATGGAAGGCTCTGCCTTTTCCATCTTCATATGGAATGTCAACTGTCTGCTTTTTGTCCAATTTTAAATGGACATGCTGAAGGGAGACTTCAAAATATCCCATATTTACCTATTGTAAACATGAAGCTATATAGGATGCAACAAGAGATCATTGCTATTTTTGGAACTGATTAATGCAACAGCAATACTTTCCATTAACTCCCTATTTAATATTTCTATTAGACTGGTGTCCTAGCCAGATCATACATAGAGATTCACAATATGAGTAACTATTTATAGAGACTAATCACAAACTTTCAGAGATTAAAGAAAATGATTCTCCAGAGTCCCTCAGCCATGTCTGATACAATAAAGACTACACAGGAACTGAGGAAGGCCAAAGATGATTAGAGGAACACAGTACGCTGATTAATGCTTTATTCTCAATTTTTGTCTTAGAATCCAGTAAGGCAAAATTTGCATTTTCTAGAAATGATACTTAATATTGAAAGATTTCCTGAAGGCATAGTGACTTTGCCTGCATACTATCTTAATCTAGTTCAGTGAGGCTTGGACTCGGACTTGCCAAATTTTAAAAGCAAGGTAATGTACTACAATGCTTATCTGATAATTCCCTAGAGGATGAACTGAGATATTTAGGAATTTAGTAGTCATTCATATGACCACTAAAGAGTGGATCCACATTCAGCTAAATTTAAAGTACAATCCCGTTCATGATGTGTTTTGCAGCAACACGGGTAGAAGTACCTGGAAACATCCCTTGAACTGTGAGGGATAAATTATTTCTTACAGTGCCACGAAAGAGGAAACCCAGGGACTGGTGGGACCGTTTGGGTTTGGACAAAATCACATTGCCCATTTAGAAATACTGCTGACTTCTATTCACAAACTCACCAGAAAGAAATGTGAATTTGAGTGGGACTTTGAACAGAAACAGGCATTAAATGCTTCACAAAGGTTTACAGCTCAGGCTTTCCCACTGAGATCTTATGACCTGACTGCTCAGATGATTTTAAAAGTGACTGCAACAAGAAAGCACATTAGGAGTATGTGGTGGAAACTGAATAATGCAACTCAGCAGAGACCACTGGGATTTTAGATTCAAAAGCTGCCTGATATAGTCATTCATTATAGTCTTTTGGAAGATAATTGATAGCTTTTCACTGGACATTTGTAGAAATGCCCCCAGCATAGAAGTATACAAAATAATCCTGAAACAGGTAATACCTGGTGTGTTTTGGGAAATGTAATAGAAACATGCAAATACAGAAGGAGCTGCTCAGCAGAATTCATTGATAAAATGGATATGTTATATTCAAGACAATGAAACATAAAGAAGATCAGGGTGAATTCACCACAAACATGAACAGATTGCCTGAGGGCCATGACTTCATCCCTCTGGGGATCTCCTAACCCATTGTTCTGTTTCTAAATTTTGTAATCATCTCCTAGCCAAGCTAAAACAAGCTGCTCGAGTTTCCAATGGGAGTCCCCAAATGGAGATTTACTTGCTTTTGTTTTGAAATTGACTTGGCTGTACCCAGCAGATCATAAACCTCTGATAGAAGAAAGTGAAGTCAAATGTGCACAATAAGCAGAGCAGTGAACTATCTATTTAGGGATGGAGGAGGTATTACATTTGTATTCTCTGAATAGTTTGGATATTTGTATAATCTTACCCCTGAGCCAGCAATATTGTGGAAAGGTGGAGTAGTCAAGCAAATGGGCCCAGGATAACCTGACAAAATATTCATGTGGGGAACTGTTGTTATAGAATTTAGAGGAAGGTGAATTGCCCTGAAATAATAAAGGTAGACCTTGCAGACGGACCACAGAGAATGTGCTGGAATCCCGAGAAAATTTCATCTAGGCTTTGCTCTCCAAATGGTGGAAGCAACAAGAAATAATGTAATTAAAGTTTTGAAACTGTAAATTGTCTAGCATTTTAGCCTACTTTAATATACTTTATCAGATTATGTACTTCATTGCATAATTTTATTCTATTTACCACTTTACCATTTCACTGCCACTAATGTACAAAAAATCAACACAGAAACATGATATTACACGGACATACCACATTCTTTATCAGCCTAAAAACAAAAGTTAGATTTAGAATGAACAATTAAAATACATGCTGCTTAAACAGATGGTGGAAAAACTTTGGAAAAGCAGGATAAGTTGATGAAAAACTATATCCTCACACTAAATAAGACAGGAGATGCAGTGTAGTGGGAACTTGTGTGAATTTTTTTGCAATGGGACAGTTGAAATAAAATATGAGGAATGATGCAGTACATAACTTTGTGTATTACTCATCTAATATTTTTCTTTTATCTTTCCTAATTTAATTTCATTGAAATCATGGCTGTATTGCCTGTATTAGTAGAGAGAACTATCAATATACAATTGGCAGAGTGCATTTATTCCTAAAGGAATTTCATTATGGCCATAAAGTCAGTCCATCTAATCATAGTAGAGTTAACTAATTATAGCCCCTTTACCAAATGGAAGAGAGAGTTCTGTAACTCTTTTTACCTCCGAAATCCTACTACACTTTCCTAGGAACTGATGTTACTGCATATACTAATGTACTAACAGTACAACCTAGCCAAGCCAAACCAATAGCGAAAGAAAACACATCAGGAATGGGAGTGGGGAATATGAATTAAACAGATAATAAAAGAAAAATGCAAGAAATTATGAAAATAATGAAAGGGCTCACAGATGGGTTATCACTCCAGGGAAGGAGGCAACGGTGTTATTCCCAAAAGCATGTGTCACAGCAAAAAAATAATACTTGTATTTATTGCTTTCAGATCTGATGCTAACAGATGGCTAATGCTGGAGGAGCAACCTCACTTCTTTCATATACAGAAAGGAAGCTGGCTGGTAGCTCTGATTTAAAAATCCGCCAGGATAATCTGAAAGAAAGATAAGGTTCAACATCTTCTGATTATTGAACTGACCAAGAGTTGACTCAAGCTACCATGTGACTCATGAGTTATAAATTTTTTTAATATGTTATTTTTTTCAGGTATGCTAAGAGAACTGCCATCATTGAATTGCATAGGTAGGGGGCTGATTTACAGTTAGAAATTTTTTTCACTGTGACTGTAAATTATGGTGACACCTGCCAAGACAAATATCTGGATATAATGAGAAAAAGAAAGCTGCTGTACTTGCCCAATATGTCAGAGCTTGATTTGCTTCTTCAAATATATAGACCGTGAATGTGGGAAAATACTTATAAGAACAGTTTTTACACAGCTTGCATGACCCAAAAGGAGTGATATAGAGGCTACATAACACTAATGATTATCTTTTGAAGCTTTCCAGGGGCACCTCATGGCACAATCAGACTGAGTTGTACTTAAGGCTAGAATATCCCTGATTGACTCTTACATGGCATACACAAAAGTTTTGTGTGCATATGGCATTCTCAAACTGTCCTGAAACCGAGAATATATAATGTCAACAGTACATGGCTGGTCCCATTGTGCTAAAATTTTAAAGCTAGTCTCAGGTGACCATGTCCAGAAAAATTACATTCCTGGAGACTAGTCATTATAACTAAAGATACATTATTCATCAGATAGGGACACTACCTAGCAGGGAGGTAATTTTTTTATTATGCAAACAAATATTTATCACATAGTTACTATGTATTTGGCGTTGTGCCAGATGTTGGGGTGGCAAAGTCATTGTTACGGAAGCTGTGATGTCCCTCCCATATCCTCAAGCCAACCACCAAGCTCATGACATTCATTTGATCTTTCCAGGATATTGGCTACTGTTGGAAGTCAGCTTGGGACGCTAATAAAGACATTTAAAAGGATTGGATGTGTCACCAAGTTGCTAAAACAACATGGCTGACAACAATGCCTGAAGGGAACTGCCCCCTCACCGAAGAGGGTCTATTGGATACTTTAATCACTTTAGAATTTAATGTGGTAACAGAGTTTATCTGAAGCTAAAATGAGAATGTGCTTTGTCTCGGAGAATGCCTGGATCTGCCTGGACTCTCAACCAGGGTAAGTGCAGTGAGATTTATGATGTAGTGTTAAAGTCTGAAACTTCCCTGTCGACCTTCAATGTTAGCTTCTCTGCTGATGACTTAAAACGGGCTAGTAGTTTTGCCAACCCTGTCTTGACTACTTAAAAAGCCACTGAGATCTTTTACTGGCTGTTGACCCAAAGTCAAGATTTCTGCCACAGGTTTTGGTAGTTCAAGCCAGAGGTAAAACCTTAGTGCAGTATATGTGCACAAAGGTTGAACCTGAAGGGACCTTGTGCTATGGGATATCTCTTAGATCTCACTTCAGACACTTTCCTGCACTCTTTCTCTCTCTCTGCACTATATCCTTCACCTTTAAATGAAAACCTTATGTGAGTGTACTCTGTGAAGTCTGATGAGACCTTGCAAATATCCACACTGAGAAAAACAATACAAATATTCCTATGGATCAATGCTAGAAGTCTAAACTACCAGAGCACATTTATGGGGAGATGTCACTGGACAATGGACACATTCTTGTTCTCTAATCACATTGGCACAAAAGATAAAATTGAACATGTTTTTCTTATTATTGAAGAGCCTGTCCTTGTGAGGGAGCCTGTTCTTATGGGGAAAAAAGAGTGCTTTATAATGATACTTGGAAGCTGATGTCACTGCAAACTTGTGCCATGATGCTTATGGTACAATTACATCAATCATATGGTTTGGCTCTGTGTCTCTACCCAAATCCCAGTGTTAGAAGAGCCTGGTAAGAGGTTTGAATCATGGGAATGTACTTTCCCCTTGCTCTTCTTGTCATAATGAATGAGATCTGGCGGTTGTGCAAGTGTGTAGCATTTCCCCCCACCTCCCTGCCATCCATGTGATATTGTGTTTGCTTCCCCTTCACCTTCGATCATGATTGTAAGTTTCCTGAGGCCTCCCCAGAAGCAGAAGCTTATATACATCACTGAGCCGTGAGTCAATTGAACGTCTTCTCTTTATAAATCATCTAGTCTCAGGTAGTTCTCTACAGTGATAAGAGAATGGACTAATACATTGTATACACCAATTAAAATAGAAAATATACTGAATAATACTCTCTAGCCCCATCCCTATCACTGAAGATGGGTAGTACATAGAATAAGGTTATTTCTTTGGGGAAGAAATAGGAAATTATACTGTAAATTAACTGATTTATGGTGTGTTAAGCATTATTTAAATCAGTGTGGCTATATGGTGTAACAAGGGGCTATAGATTTATTAATAGAACTAAGTGGAAGTGAATGCATGTAGCTAGTGATCTTCCAGATTAGAAAATATTTCATGTGGCTAATCTGAAGCCTTCAGTTGATTTGATAGCTATGAAAAATAGTATCCAGTGGAAAAAATGAAATTGGCCTTAGAACAACTAAGAACACAATTACATCTCTTCATCAATACATGTATAAATTTTCAAGAAACTGTCAATGATGGAAGAAAAGAATAATTCCGTGGTTAAGAGAACATCAAAGAGTCTGTGAAGAAGGAATATGTTTGCAACTAACATGTCATATAGAGGAAATTATCACTTTCTATTGGACGGGTCAAATGCGAGACCCAGTTAGGGATTTAGTAGCTTATTGTTTAATATAAAATATCATAAAATGTCATGTAAAACAAATTATCCAAAATAACTGAGAAATATGTGGCAAGGAGATAATAAGTAAAGTCAAATGAGTGGTAAGGACCTGACTTACCCTTTCATTGAAAAGAGATGCCTGAAGGAATGAATAACCTAGACAAATTACTCTTGCTAACACATAAAACAATCCTAAAAAGATTACTTTCATAATATATTGATGATATTTAGTAGCATAAGATTTTAGGAGTCCCTATATATAAAACATACATAGTGTGGTATATCTAGTGTGTCTCAAATGCTTATTAAAAACAAAAAGTAAGAACCAACCCATGCCTTATGAATATATGTGGCAGGGCTAACGGTGATGACAGGTCATCATTACAACTGTGTAATTAGTGGAATCTCAAATGAAGTCAAACTAAATGGCTTTATTTGTGTCATTGTTTTTCCATGGATTGTTTCAATCTCTCCTGTTTATCTGAAATAAAAAGGAATCCGAGTACAGGAGAAAAATAAATTTTGGAAACTGAATGTGGCAGTATTTTGATCCTTCAGGACAAGTAGTTTTCATCTATTTCTGAGGTTTGCCTTATTATTTGAATCATTCCTGAAGATTGGTCAGTGATTTCCATTGAGTTAATCCAAATTAAACCATTTGGATTAACACAAAATTGATGTTATAAAATGAACATCTTAAAATTCCACCCAAGAAGAGAAATATAAATATATACTATTCAATTAAAGGCCTAAATTTATTAATAGAATTAAGTGAAAAATGAATTAGTAAGAAAATGAATTATTATCTTAAAATACACCCAGCAATGTATACACAATTACACAAAAAATAAGCAACCTCTCTTATGGAAAATAAGACATGTTCAACAATAAACACAATTATAATGTAATGCAACTTATGAAGCAATTTCAATTAAGGTAAAATTAAAACCCTTTAAAATATTAACAAACCCATTGAATCAACATTAAAATGCACACACACATTTAGACACATACATTACACATCATCATGCATCATTGGCTGAATAAATTCTAATGGTGAAGTAAAAGTTGGTTTTACATGAGAAAATATATTAATGCAAGGTAGCATGTAAATAAGGTCAAGGAGATAAAATATGATCTCGTCAATAAATGCATCGAAGATCCTAAAAGTCTTTAATAAATTCAACATAAGTTTTATGAAAAGAACTCTCAGAAAGTTAGGGATTGAAGTGCATCTACAAAAATATAACAAACAAAAAAATATATAAAAGAAATGAAGAAAAAAATGAAGATTAAAAAAAACAGTCAACTAATTATCATCAAAGGATTAAAAGTTTAACTACAAGAATAAGAATTAATCAAAGATATCCACAACTGCCACTTTGCTTTATATTATAGAGGAAGCCAGAACTAGTACAATAATGTAATAAAAACATAAAAGTTGATAAGGACAGGATATAAAGATGCAAGATTGTTATGATTTATGGATGATGGAATTATATATGTTGGAAACTCAATAGAACCTACAGAATAACTATTACCATTTCTAAAAGAGAACACTTTAGCCAATTTGCTGGACATACAATATTCACGAAATAGTTAAACCCTGTCGGGAACTTAGAAAACAGAATTTAAAAATAAAGTAGTATCAAAATATCAATTATCTTTGAAAAAATCAAGGAGAATGCTTTATTCTTGATTGACATGAACCTGAAGATGTTTTGCAATAAAATAATCATGTTACATACATAATTTATATAAATATATTAATTAATTTATATGTAATTTGATTTATATAAAATATAGAAATATATAAAGTATTACATAGTGATACTAGTATAATTTAAAATTTTCTGGATACAGTGGCTCATGTTTATAATCCCAAGACTTTGGGAGGCTGAAGTGAAAGTATTCCTTGAGGCCAAGTCTTCAAGACCAGCCTGTGCAACATGATGAGATGCCATCTCTCCAAAAATATAATTAAAAAAAAAAATCCAGTCATGGTGGCATGTACCAGTAGCCCCAGTTGCTTAAGACACTGAGACAGGAGAATCACTTGAGCCCGGAATTTCAAGACTGCAGTGAACCGTGAGCATGCCACTGCACTCTGACCTGGGTGAAAGATCAACACCCTGTGTCAAAATAATAAGTAAAAATAGGAAAAAAATAAAATAAAAATAAACAAGATTATATTACATTTTGTAGAAAAATATTATGATAATACTTAGGGAATTTGCTACTCAAACTTTGCCGCCTAGTAATTTCACTGTTGATTCTGTCCTAGAGGACCATTGAACATATGAAGAATCTGTAATTGAGCTTGTTCTATGAACACTAATTATAAAAATAAAACATGCCAATAAAACCTATTTTTCAGTAATAGAAAGACTTTCTAAATCACCTTAAAAGGGAATACTATACAGAAGTTACAGTGAATATTGTAGATGTGCATGTATATATAAAGTTCTAAAATTTATAATAAATATATAATTTTATAACAATAATTGCAGAATATAATGTTAAATTTTATGCACATTTATATATCTAATAGTTAAAATAGTTTAATGTTTAAAGACCTATAAAATAATAGTATATTTTTGTATGGATTAAAACATATTATATATGAAAACATTAGAAATATTCATAGAATGAATATACATCGACTTCAGATAATGTTTGCTTCTGAGGAGGGAAAGTGATGAATAGAAGTGGTGTGTGGTAAGACTTTAGTAGTGTTCGTGCTATTTTACTACTTAAAGTTACTTAGAGAAAGAATGAAGCATATATGTCCAAATAATTTAATTTAGTAAAGGGTGTTTTTTGCATCTGTCATATTATATTTTGTATTTTGCATTCTTTAAAATAGCTCATAATGACAAAAGGAAAAATGTCCTTTCTGAATGTATAGCTGGCAATTATGAACATTTTATATTTGTTTTGTTTAAATAGACTGATTATACTGATGTATTATAGCATTATTATAAATGTGTTTAGATGGCAAATCATCAAATAGCATCCCCAACAGCAAACAATTTATCTCTCTTTGTTGCTGAGATTTCCTCCAGCTCTCTGAGTTATTGCCCTTCATAGGGCTTTTTTATGCACTTCTTTATCCTTTGATATTCTGTGTTACTCTAATAGCATTTCCTTTATCTGCTTATTTAATTGGCATTTTTGTCCCCTGTGACTAGTTTCTGTGTTCCTCTAACCAAAGAAGTCTGCTTGTCTACTGATAAATGTGCTTACAATATTATTTAGCACCTAATTGGGGCCCCCAAAACATTCATTAAATGAAAGAGTTGAATATATATGCACAAATTATCAGCACGATGAATGTATTAATGAAACAGGGAACAAAGTTATAAACTATGGATATTCATGTGCCCACCAAGTGTAATACTTTCTGAAGGCAAGCAGTTGCTGTCACAAACAAATTTACAGGGAATGACGAATGTAAGCACTGCAGATTAGCATGGCTGCCTCAAGTAACACTGATAATTTAAATTGTGTTAACAAAATTTCAGTTTCAAAATACATCAAAATACAAATTGATATGCAAGGACTTTCCTGGTCTCAACAAGATAACTCTTTACTATGTAGCTAAGTGCTAAAACCAAGCTCAGAAATTCAATCTGTGTGATACTGAATTTCAACATCAGTTGAATTAATGACTTTGCTGTGTCTTTTATGTGACAGTACATTTATTGCTAAGAAAAGAATAAGTATTCAACCACTATGATAACACTATTGGAAAAAACTAAGGGGGCTGAAAAAATACGTGATTCAAACCTCAATATCTTTGAATCATTTTTCTATGCCTTAGTTTCCTAAAAAAATATATTCCCTTTTTATAGTACAAATTTTAAAAATTGTTCTGTTGCCTTATACTTTACAATTTTTGACTGTTGATCAGAATGCAAACTCAACCTAGCTATGTGGAATAATATACAATTAATGTAAGGAAGATAGAGATTATATTCAACTAGAAATTCAAAGATTAATTAATATGCATAAATGGATAGTTGGGAAATAATCATGGGACTAGAGTTTATAGGTTTGGGGCAAAGAAATGGAACATAATTTTATTTTGAACCAAACATGTATAAACGTGAACCAAATTCTGGTCCTTAATAATGACAATGAAAGGCCAGAATGCCCATGGAATAGAGGAGGAAGAATGGCCTTTTGGTAATGCCATCCAGGTACCAACTCCTTCCTATATTTTTCTACTGAGTCCCAAAGATTTGCAAATCATTTATGACATAGTGTTAAAGTCTGAAACTTCCCTGTCGACCTTCAATGTTAGCTTCTCTGATAACATGATTTGCAAATCATTAGGACTCAGTAGAAAAATATAGGAATAAATAGCATCTTATAGCAACGACGTTCCTATGCTTTCTGTAGATTCTGAGTGCGAGTTGGAAGAGCTGCAAGTGAAATGGTGTTCCTGGTATCAGCAAGAGTAAGGGAAGCTTAACGTCCCCTATGCCAAATCACAAAATCAAATAGTTAGATAAGAGTATGTAACAAAATAAGCTTCAAGGTAGCACAGAATTCAGCTCTAATGTAATAAGAGCTGAATTCTGTGCTCTTATGGGCAAATGAATCATTTGGTTGCAGTTAAAACGTAGATTCATATCGAGTGTGTCTGCTATATTAGTTCATTTTTATAGGGGTAATTTATAAAGAAAAAAAGCATAATTGACTCACAGTTCTGCATGACTAGGGAGACCTCAGGAAACTTAAAATCATGACAGAAGGTGAAGGGGAAACAAGAAACATCTTACATAGTGGCAGGAAAGAGAGAGAGACAGAGAGAGAGGAACCACCACACATTTTAAAACTATCAGAGCTCATGAGAACTGACTAATTATTAGAGCAGCAAGGGAGAATTATGCCCCCATGATCCAATAACCTCCCATTAGGCTCCTCCTCTGACATGTGGGGATTACAATTCAAGATGAGATTGGGTTTTTTTGTTTGTTTGTTTGTTTGTTTTTATTATACTTTAAGTTCTAGGGTACATGTGCACAACGTGCAGGATTGTTACATATGTATACATGTGCCATGTTGGTGTGCTGCACCCATTAACTCATCATTTACATTAGGTATAGCTCCAAATGTTTTCCCTTCCCCCTCCCCCCACCCCAGGACAGGCCCTGGTGTGTGATGTTCCCCTTCCTGTGTCCAAATGATCTCATTGTTCAATTCCCACCTGTGAGTGAGAACATGCAGTGTTTGGTTTTTTGTCCTTGCAATAGTTTGCTGAGAATGCAGGTTTCCAGCTGCATCCACGTCCCTACAAAAGACATGAATTCATCCTTTTTTATGTCTGTGTAGTATTCCATGGTGTATATGTGCCACATTTTCTTAATCCAGTCTATCATTGATGGGCATTTGGGTTGGTTCCAAGTCTTTGCTGTTGTGCATGTGTCTTTATAGCAGCATGACTTATAATCCTTTGGGTATATACCCAGTAATGGGATCGCTGGGTCAAATGGTATTTCTAGTTCTAGATCCTTGAGGAATCACCACACTGTCTTCCGTAATGGTTGAACTAGTTTACAGTCCCACCAACAGTGTAAAATTATTCCTATTTCTCCACATCCTCTCCAGCACCTGTTGTTTCCTGACGTTTTAATGATCACCATTCTAACTGGTGTGACATGGTATCTCATTGCAGTTTTGATTTACATTTCTCTGATGGCCAGTGATGATGAGCATTTTTTTAAGTGTCCGTTAGCTGCATAAGCATCTTCTTTTGAGAAGTGTCTGTTCATATGCTTTGCCCACTTTTTGATTGTTTTTTTCTTGTAAGTTTGTTTGAGTTCCTTGTAGATTCTGGATATTAGCCCTTTGTCAGATGAGTAGATTGCAAAATTGTTCTCCCATTCTGTAGGTTGCCTGTTTGCTCTGATGGTAGTTTCTTTTGCTGTGCAGAAGCTCTTTAGTTTAATTAGATCCCATTTGTCAATTTTGGCTGTTGTTGCCATTGCTTTGGTGTTTTAGACATGAAGTCCTTGCCCACGCCTATGTTCTGAATGGTATTGCCTAGGTTTTCTTCTAGGGTTTTTATGGTTTTAGGTCTAACATTTAAGTCTTTAATTTATCTCGAATTAATTTTTGTATAAAGCGTACAGAAGGGATCTAGTTTCAGCTTTCTACATATGGTTAGCCAGTTTTCCCAGCACCATTTATTAAATAGGGAATCCTTTCCCCATTTCTTGTTTTTGTCAGGTTTGTCTAAGATCAGATGGTTGTAGATGTGTGGTATTATTTCTGAGGGCTCTGTTCTGTTCCATTGGTCTATATCTCTGTTTTGATACCAACACCATGCTGCTCTAGTGACTGTAGCCTTGTAGTATAGTTTGAAGTCAGGTAGCGTGATGCCTCCAGCTTTGTTATTTTGGTTTAGGATTCTCTTGGCAATGTGGGCTCTTTTTTGGTTCCATATGAACTTTAAAGGAGTTTTTTCCAGTTCTGTGAAGAAAGTCATTGGTAGATTGATGGGGATGACACTGAATCTATAAATTACCTTGGGCAGTATGGTCATTTTCATGATATTGATTCTTCCTATCCATGAGTATGGAATATTCTTCCATTTGTTTGTGTCCTCTTTTATTTCTTTGGGCAGTGGTTTGTAGTTTTCCTTGAAGAGTTCCTTCACATCCCTTGTAAGTGGATTCCTAGGTACTTTATCCTCTTTGAAGCAATTGTGAATGTGAGCTCACTCATGATTTGGCTCTCTGTTTGTCTGTTATTGGTGTTTAAGAATGTTTGTGATTTCTGCACATTGATTTTATTTCCTGAGACTTTGCTGAAGTTACTTATCAGCTTAAGGAGATTTTGGACCGAGACGATGGGGTTTTCTAAATATACAATCACATCATCTGCAAACAGGGACAATTTGACTTCTTCTTTTCCTAATTGAATACCCTTTATTTCTTTCTCCTGCCTGATTGCCCTGGCCAGAACTTCCAATACTATGTGGAATAGGAGTGGTGACAAAGGGCATCCCTGTCTTGTGCCAGTTTTCAAAGGGAATGCTTCCAGTTTTTGCCCATTAAATATGATATTGGCTTTGTGTTTGCCATAAATAGCTCTTACTATCTTGAGATACAGTCCATCAATACCAAATTTATTGAGAGTTTTTAGCATGAAGGGCTGTTGAATTTTGTCAAAGGCTTTTTCTGCATCTGTTGAAATAATCATGTGATTTTTGTCTTTGGTTCTGTTTGTATGCTGGATTAGATTTATTGATTTGCATATGTTGAACCAGCCTTGCATCCCAAGGATGAAGCCCACTTGATCATAGTGGATAAGCTTTTTGATGTGCTGCTGGGTTCTGTTTGCCAGTATTTTACTGAGGATTTTTGCATCAGTGTTCATCATGGATATTGGTCTAAAAATTCTCTTTTTTTGTTGTGTCTCTGCCAGGCTTTGGTATCAGAATGATGTTGGCCTCATAAAATGAGTTAGGGAGGATTCCCTCTTTTCCTATTGATTGGAGTAGTTTCAGAAGGAATGGTACCAGCTCCTCCTTGTACCTCTGCTAGAATTTGTGAATCCGTCTCGTCCTGGACTTTTTTTGGTTGGTAGGCTATTAATTATTGCCTCAATTTCAGAGCCTGTTATTGGTCTATTCAGGGATTCAACTTCTTCCTGGTTTAGTCTTGGGAGGGTGTATGTGTCCAGGAATTTATCCATTTCTTCTAGATTGTCTAGTTTATTTGCATAGAGGAGTTTTTAGTATTCTCTGGTAGTAGTTTGTATTTCTGTGGGATCGGTGGTCATATCCTCTTTATCATTTTTTATTGCATCTATTTGATTCTTCTCTCTTTCTTCTTCATTAGTCTTGCTAGCGTTCTATCAATTTCGTTGATCTTTCCAAAAAACCAGATCCTGGATTCATTGATTTTTTGAAGGATTTTTTGTGTCTCTATCTCCTTCAGTTCTGCTCTCATCTTTGTTATTTCTTGCCTTCTGCTAACTTTTGAAAGTGTTTGCTCTTGTTTCTCTAGCTCTTTTTATTGTGATGTTAGGGTGTCAATTTTAGATCTTTCCTGCTTTCTCCTGTGGGCATTTAGTACTATAAATTTCCCTCTACACACTGCTTTAAAAGTGTCCCAGAGATTCTGATATGTTGCGTCTTTGTTCTCATTGATTTCAAAGAACATCTTTATTTCTGCCTTCATGTTGTTATGCACCCAGTATTCATTCAGGAATAGGGCTGTTCAGTTTCCACGTATTTGAGGAGTTTTGAGTGAGTTTCTTAATCCTGATTCTAGTTTGATTGCACTGTGGTCTGAGAGACAGTTTGTTATAATTTCTGTTCTTTTACATTTGCTGAGGAGTGCTTTCCTTCCAAATATGTGGTCCTTTTTGAGATAAGTGTGATGTGGTGCTGAGAAGAATGTATATTCTATTGATTTGGGGTGGAGAGGTCTATAGGTGGTTATTAGGTCTGCTTGATGCAGATCTGAGTCATTTTCTCGATATGCCTTTTAACTTTCTGTCTTGTTGATCTGTCTAATGTTGACAGTGGGGTGTTAAAGTCTCCCATTATTAATGTGTGAGAGTCTAAGTCTCTTTGTAGGTCTCTAAGGAATTGCTTTATGAATCTGGATGCTCCTGTATTGGGTGCATATATATATTTAGGATAGTTAGCTCTTCTTGTTGAATTGATCTCTTTACCATTAGGTAATGGCCTTCTTTGTCTCTTTTGATCTTTGTTGGTTTAAAGTCTGTTTTATCAGAGATTAGGATTGCAACTGCTGCCTTTTGTTTTCCATTTGCTTGGTAGATCTTCCTCCGTCTCTTTATTTTGAGTCTATGTGTGTCTCTGCACTTGAGATGAGTCTCCTGAATACAGCACCCTGATGGGTCTTGACTTTTTATCCAATTTGCCAGTCTGTGTCTTTTAATTGAACCATTTAGTCCATTTACATTTAAGGTTAATATTGTTATGTGTGAATTTGATCCTGTCATTATGATGTTAGCTGGTTATTTTGCTTGTTAGTTCATGCAGTTTCTTCCTAGCATCGATGGTCTTTACAATTTGGCATGTTTTTGCAGTGGCTGGTACCGGTTGTTCTTTTCCATGTTTTAGTGCTTCCTTCAGGAGTTCTTCTAGAGCAGGTCTGGTGGTGACTAAATCTCTCAGCATTTGCTTGTCTGTAAAGGATTTTATTTCTCCTTCACTTATGAAGCTTAGTTTGGCTGAATATGAAATTCTGAGTTAAAAATTCTTTTCTTTAAGAATGCTGAATATTGGCTCCCACTCTCTTCTGGCTTGTAGAGTTTCTGCCAAGAGATCTGCTGTTAGTCTGATGGGCTTCCCTTTGTGGCTAACCCAACCTTTCACTCTGGCTGCCGTTAGCATTTTTTCCTTTATTTCAACTGTGTTGAATCTGACAATTATGTGTCTGGAGTTGCTCTTCTCAAGGAGTATCTTTGTGGCATTCTCTGTATTTCCTGAATTTGAATGTTGGCCTGCATTGCTAGGTTGGGGAAGTTCTCCTGGAAAATATCCTAAAGAGTATTTTCGAACTTGGTTCCATTCTCCCTGTCACTTTCAGGTACACCCATCAGATGTAGATTTGGTCTTTTCACATAGTCCCATATTTCCTGGAGGCTTTGTTCATTTATTTTTCCTCTTTTTTCGCTAAACTTCTCTTATGACTTCATTTCATTCATTTGATCTTCAATAACTGATATTCTTTCTTCCAGTTGATCGAATCAGCTACTGAAGCTTGTGCATTCATCAAGTAGTGCTCATGCCATGGTTTTCAGCTCTATCAGGTCATTTAAAGACATCTCTACACTTTTTTCAAGGTTTTTAGTTTCTTTGTGATGGTTTCAAACTTCCTCCTTTAGCTCAGAGAAGTTTGATTGTCTGAAACCTTCTTCTCTCAGTTCGTCAAAGTCATTCTCCATCCAACATTGTTCCATTGCTGGCGAGGAGCTACATTCCTTTGGAGAGGAAGAGGTGCTCTGATTTTTAGAATTTTCAGCTTTTCTGCTGTTTTTTCTCCATGCTTGTGGTTTTATATACCTTTGGTCTTTGATGATGGTGACATACAGATGGGGTTTTGGTGTGGATGTCCTTTCTGTTTGTTAGTTTTCCTTCTAACAGTCAAGACTCTCAGCTGCAGGTCTGTTGGAGTTTGCTTGAGGTCCACTCCAGACGCTGTTTGCCTGGGTATCAGCAGCGGAGGCTGCAGAACAGTGAATATTGCTGTACAGTAAATGTTGTTGCCTGATCTTTCCTCTGAAAGCTTCATCTCAGAGGGGTATCCAGCCATGTGGGGTGTCAGTCTGCCCCTACTGGGGGGTGCCTCCCATTTAGGCTACTCAGGGGTCAGGAACCCACTTGAGGAGGCAATCTTTCCATTCTCACATCTCAAACTCCATGCTGAGAGAACCACTACTCTCTTCAAAGATGTCAGACAGGGACATTTAAGTCTGCAGAGGTTTCTGCCATCTTTTGTTTGGCTATGCCCTGCCCCTAGATGTGGAGTCTACAGAGGTAGGCAGGCCTCCTTGAGCTGTGGTGGGCTCCACCCAGTTCGTGCTTCCTGGCCACTTACCTACTCAAGCCTCAGCCATGGTGGGCACCCCTCCCCCAGCCTCGCTGCTGCCTTGCCATTCTATCTCAGACTGCAATGCTAGCAATGATCTAGGCTCCATAGGCGTGGGACCCTCCGAGCTGAGTGTGACACCCTCCGTGCTAGGCGTGGGATATAATCTCCTGGTGTGTCATTTGCTAAGACCATTGGAAAAGTGCAGTATTAGGGTAGGAGGGACCCGATTTTCCAGATTCCATCTGTCACAACTTCCTTTTGCCAGGAAAGGGAATTCCCTGATCCCTTGCACTTCTCAGGTGAGGCGATGCCTCATCCTGCTTTGGCTCACACTCCATGGGCTGCACCCACTGTCTTGCACACATCGTCCGACAAGCCCCAGTGAGATGAACCTGGTACCTCAGTTGGAAATGCAGAAATCACCCGTCTTCTGTGTCTCTCGTGCTGGGAGCTGCAGACTGTTCCTATTCATCCATCTTGGAACCACCCCCTCAAGATGAGATTTGTATGGGGACACAGAGCCAAACCATCATTCTGGCCCTGGCCCCTACCAAATCTTATGTTCTTTTCACATCTCAAACAAAATCATGCCTGCCCAACAATCCCCCAAAGTCTTAACTCATTCCAGCATTAACTCAAAAGTACAAGTCCAAAGTCTCATCTGAGACAAGGCAAGTCCTTTTCCCCTATGAGCCTGTGTAATCAAAAACAAGTTAGTTTCTTCCAAGATACAATAGGAGTACAGGCATTGAATAAATGCTCCCTTTCCCAACTGAAGACATTCACCAAAATGAAGAAGTTATAGGCCCTGTGCAAGTCCAAAACTCAGCAGGGCAGCCATTAAATCTTAAAGTTATCAAATAATCTCCTTTGACTCCATGTCTCTCATCCAGGACATGCTGATGCAAGAGATGGGCTCCTAGGGCTTTGGCAGCTCTGTTCCTTTGGCTCTGCAGGTATGGCCTCTTTTACTGCTTTCACTGGCTGGTGTTCAGTGTCTGTGGTTTTTCCAGGTGCGTGGTGCAAGGTGTCAGTATATCTACCATTCTGGGGTCTGGAGGACAATGGCCCTTTTCTCACAGCTCCATTAGGCAGTGCCCCAGTGGAGACTCTGTGTGTGAGGTCCAACCCCACATTTCACCTCTGCACTGCCCTGGTAGAGGTTCTCCATGAGGGCTCTGCCTCTGCCACGGACTTCTGCTTGGACATCCAAACATTTCCATACATCCTCTGAAATCCAGGCAGAGGTTGCCAAACTCTTGTCTTCAATGTGCCCACAATCCCAACACCATGTAGAAGCCACCAAAACTTGGGGCCTGCACCCAGTGAAGGAATGGCCAGAGCTGTACCTTGGCCCCTTTTTGCCATGGCTGGAGCTGGAGTGTCTGGGACAAAGGAAGCCATGTCCCAAGGCTACACAGGGCAGCATGGCCCTGGGCGTGGCCTATGAAACCATTTTTCTCTTCCTAGGCCTCAGTTACTGTGATCAGAGGAGTTGCCACAAAGATGTCTGAAATGCCCTGGGGACATTTTCTTCATTGTCTTGGCTCCTCATCACTTATGAAACCTTCTGCAGCTGGCTTTAATTTCTCCCCAGAAAATGAGTTTTTATTTTCAACTACATGGTCAGGCTGCAAATTTTCCAAACTTTAATGCTCTGCTTCCCTTTTAAACAAAAGTTTCAATTTCAAAGCATCTCTTTGTGAACACACATGACTGTACACTTTTAGAAATAGTCAGGTTACTTCTTGAATGTTTTGCTTCTTAACAATTTTTTCCACCAGATACACTAAATCTTCTCTCCCAAGTTCAAAGTGTTGCAGATATCTAGGACAGGGGCAAAATGCAACAGTGTCTTTGCTAAAGCATAATGAAAGTGACCTTTACTCCAGTTTCTAATAAGTTCCTCATCTGAATCTGAGACTACTTCAGCCTGGACTTCATTTTCCATATATCACTATCAGCATTTTGGTCACAACCATTCAAGTCTGTAGGAAGTTCCACACTTTCCCACATCTTTCTGTCTTCTTCTGAGCCTTCCAAACTGTTCCAAACTATGCCCATTACTCAGTTCCAAAGTTGCTTCCACATTTTCAGATACCTTTATAGCAGTGCCCCACTCTTTCGGTACCGACGTATTGTATTAGTCCATTTTCACACTGCTGTGAGGAACTACCTGAGATTGGTTAATTTATAGAGAATAGAGGTTTAGTTGACTCAAAGTTCCACGTGGCTGGAGAGGCCTCAGGAAACTTTCAATCATGGCAGAAGTTGAAGGGGAAGCAAGACACCTCCTACCTGGTGGTAGGAGAGAGAGGGAGAGAACTGCAGCACACTTTTAAGCCATCAGATCTCATAAAAAGTAACTCCTTATCACCAGAACATCAAGGGGAAAATTCACCCTCGTGATCCAATTACATCCCACCAAGCCCCTCCCTTGACATGGTAATTATAATTCAAGATGATATTTGGGTGGGGACAAAGAGTCAAACCAAATAATCTAGGATCTCAGATTTTTTATTTCTCATGACTCCCAAATGATGCCCATTTGGTTGTCCACGGGGCCACAGTTTTGAGTATCAAGGTCTTATTCAAAGTGCTCTCTCTCTGAAGTTAATCAAATATAGGCTTCTGAGAAATAACATGTTAAACTTTTCTGAGAATAGCACACCAAAGCTTTACTTGATTTATTTAATAAAATCTTTCATAAACTACCTTTTGAATCCAATAAACATAAACACCTGACATCATTTTCCTCATCATTGCTGATGTGTAGATTTTCATATACAGTGGTCCTGACCTCATCCAATTTCAAAACCAATTGATCAGTTTATAAAGGGATGGCATCTTGAAAAAATGGAAGGCACATTCCTCCTTATAATACCCCATATTCATAGCGTTCATTTTCCTAGTCCCCCTTAGTGATGATATCCATGGTTATTTACTGTAAAAAGGAGAAACTCCAACTTTTCACAGACTATAAGATCCCTATTTATGTGACACTTAATCTCTACACACCCAGAAGCATCATAGGCCAGTATGCAGAGTGGTGGTCAGGAATGTAGATGATTAATGTATTTTTATTTGAATTGACTTCACAGTCAGTCCACTGAGGCCCAGAACTCATCAAGTAGTTATTTCCCTTGTTCCTGAGTCTAAGCTTGGGATTGCTATCCTCAGCAACTGGAACAATTCCCCCAATATCTTTCTAACCTATAAAGTAAGACCTGTCATAGTAACAAGACCCAACTGAAAGACATTTTATGGTCATTTTTCTTGTCCAATGGTGCATTAAAAGCAGGAATGAATCTCTAGAGAAATGGCATAAAATAGAATCACTATGGAAGATTTGAAATCAAGTTCAAAAGTTTAATTGGTCTGATAAAATGACATAGTGTTATTATAAATTTACATAAATGGTAAGTTTAATCATTATTTTAGATGTGATATGCTTACCATAACAAAGTAACACAAACCTGGCACCTATATATTTAACTTTTACATTATGAAGGCACTTTCTCTATGCTGATTTCAAAAAGAAACATAATCAGGTAGCTTTCACTAAGAACAGTGGTGTGTGCGACTTTACAATTCTTTCTCACAGGTAGATTTTTTTTTTTTTTTTGCTTCAAAAAGCAAAACTTCTGCCTTTTTGCTTCAAACAAAATAAGCTATTTTCTTATGCCAGTGCAAAAAAAAAAAAAAAAATCCAGAAAGAATGAGGTAGCAAAGACTCTCGATGTCTTGTGAAGATCCGTGTAAAACTGATGGTGGTAGATACATTTCACCAAAATTACAAACTTTGTCATACTAGTGAGGTATCCAGGAGTCCAAACATCTAGGAACAAAATATGGCTTGCAAACTCCAGGAAAATTTGCCCCACATTTTAGCATCTTACAATTAGGAATGAGAAATAGCACTGGGTGAGCCACACAGCTAGTCTTCTTTCCACCAATATGCATTACCTCCTGGGTATTTTCTATAACCAATACACACACGCGCACACACACACACACACACAAATTAAAAGTCTGAAACATGGTATATAAAAGACTATAAATAAAATACAGATACTATGGAGAATTACATCGTCATGATGTGAGCACTCACTCAGTATTGCCACTGAAGGGCTAAAGAGAAAGAAAATACCCCAGGAGCCAACTCTGTAGTCAGTGAATTTATGTAGCAAATGCACCCTGAAAGAGAAATAGATTGAGGTCAGCACCTCCGCTGTTTGTTTGTCAGCTCCAATACTCTGGGTAGAAGGGGAAAGATTATTAAGAAGCAAAAATGGATGATTTTTGAATAAGGGACCCTTTTGAGGAAGAACCTCTTTAATAAAAAATCCAGAGGATATTGTTTCTTATGTGAAAGACCCAAAAGCAAAAGTTCTTTGTAATTACCAGAATGCCACAATGACTAATTCTGTAGCTGTCAAGAGTGACCAATGACTGTTCTTGCACTCATAATTAAAGCTGCCATTGTGTCAAGAATGCAGATTATGCATTAGTTTGACAATATAAAATTCCTCAAATAAATTCAACCTGGTGCCATTGCTACTGAGTGCTCAATTTGCCTGTGAAAGCATTTTAGTCTAAACTTCCAATGATAACTCACCAGTAAGAAATTAGCAGTTATCTGTTGGTAAGTTACTTATAGTGACACTATTTTAGGGAGGAATCTTTCTGTTGCAGCTTAATAGAATTTATTAACTCATGATATTGAAAATTTCATAGGTAGACCTATTTTCAAGTATATCTGATTTCTCACACTTATGCAATGTTACCAGATATCTATACATGTTTAATCTCTTAGCTCTTTGTTGATTTTATTCTCAGGCATCTCTTCAAGGAGAACTAAAAATGGTCAGTTGGCAGCTGACACAGTACTTCAACTTGAAGATTGCTGAAAAGGTATGTGATTCTTCCAACTATAGATTTAATTTCTATGGCTGAATTTCCTTGCTGTGTCACTTTCCCTTGAGTAAATCTCTATCCAGGGAAGTGTAATTCCTGGCTGAGCAAGCCTGGAAGGATTCACCATTATGACAATGATGTGAGTTAACAGATTGGTAAGCCTGGCAAAAATCACTGCAGTGGGAGTGGAGCAGTTTCTAAAATAAAATTTCTAAAATAAAAATTAATAAGCCAAAAATAAAATTAGAAACAAATACTAGATATAAAAGGAGTAATGATTTATTCACATTGGGGCAGAAACTCAGTCTTTATTTAGATTTTCACTCTCACCTTGAACTTTTTCTCTGAAATAACTTCAAGCTTACTACATGTCTTAGGTATGCACTCATATTTTATGTAACATTCTTTTTGAGCTAGAAACCCAGTTAAATTAAAATAATTAAAAATAAGAGGTCAATGAAGAATTCATGATAATATCAATGACCCATCTTTCAAAATAGTTGGTATTATAGAGCAGCAGTTTTGTGTTTAGATATGGTCCCTTGTCAAGTTAGGGTGCAGCCCTAGATGATATAGTCTAGGACCTGAATCAGTGATCAATGTATGATTATAATTTCCCCACCAGTTAGAGTGTGAGAGCCTGGGAAACTAGGGTTGTACTTGTGGTTGGTGCTAATAATGATTGTACCTAGTGACCACTAATTATTTTGTTTCCTTTCTGTTAATTTATTTCTGCAAAATTTAACCTTCTGACTGCTTTGTAAATGAAGTTTTATTAGAACACAACCAGTTATTCCACTAAGGTGGAATCTAGGAATAGCATTCTGGGCCTCTTTCTAAAAGCATGAGCAAAAAAGAGTTACTTAGTTTTCTGTAGTAACTAACTGTCAAGGGGAGTTGAGGTTACAGGTACACATTGGAGACCACAAAATGCACTAATGGAAATATGGAAATAAACAATTCTTAAGTTTTAATTGCACACCCACAATAGGGTGGTGAAATCTGCAGCTGTTCCATTCCATCCCACACAGACTGGAACATCCCTTTGTCCGGGGTATTCATAGTGTATACACTACCTGCCCTTTACCCCTTAACAGCCACCCTGGTTGTCAATCTACTGTTGTGATATCACAGTGCTTGTGTTCAACTAACCTTTTCTTTAACTTTTTTTTGTGTATGTGTGTTTTATTTTTTATTTTATTTTATTTTTTAGATGGAGTCTCACTCTCTCACCAGGTTGGAGTGCAGTGGCATGATCTTGGCTCACTGCAATCTCCACCTCCCAGTTTTAAGCCACTCTCCTGCTACAGCCTCTCAATTACCTGGGACTACAGGCACCTGCCCCCATGCCCAGCTAATGTTTTTGTATTTTCAGTAGAGATGGGGTTTCACCGTGTTAGCCAGGATGGTCTTAATTTCCTGACCTCGTGATCAGCTCGCTCAGCCTCCAAAGTGCTGGGATTACAGGTGTGAGCCACCACACCTGGCCGTTACCCTTATTTTACTTGTTAATTGCCCCAGAGCACAAGAGGAATGATGCTGGCAATTCCAATATGCTAAAGAGAAGCTGTAAAGCGCTTTCTTAAAGCGAAAAAGTAAAGTTTATCACAGGTATGTATGTATAGAAAAGAAAAAAAAACATACTATATACAGAGTTTGGTACTAGCTTTAATTTCAGGTATCCACTGAGGGTCTTGGACTGTATCCCCCATGAATCAGATGGGACTACTGTACTTGAATCAAAGTAGCCACTCAATGAACATCCATTGAAGAACTAATTAAACAATGGTGATGATTCTCTTTTCATCTGTACTATTTAAATCTTCAATGAACCCCAACTTTCTCAAGCCAGTCTCACTAGATCTTAAATGTGTTTCAGAGAAATGATTTAGTATTCAGTATTATATGACAAGATCCATTGTCTCTATTAATACATCTATAGAGAGAAAATAACAAATACCTATCTGCTATCAGCATAGTCTCAGATGATTCTATATTACTAATCAATTACTTTTGGTTTGAAGAACTGTAACTTTTCCTATCTGCTGTTGTCTACCTGCCAATGTATGTTATCCTTTCTTTAGTGAGCTTTTGCTTAAAAACACTGGCATCTTCTAATTTCCACAGTCTTAACTTTCTCTGGCTGAGAGAGAATCTCTTTGTAGTAGAATTTAGTGCCTAGATGAAAGAGTGTGTTGGACTATTTACTCTCTGTAATCTCTTCTTCCATCTGATAATCAGGGCTGAGTTTCATTTCTCTTAAGGTCTGGATTATTACAATTTAGATAGAGTTGGATGGAGACGAAACAACTCTCTTGTAATCTCAGCTGTCCTTGAGAAGTGACTTAAGGAAGATATGAATGTGGAGAAACACATGTTGGATATTTTGTTAAATTTGTTTCCTGGGGCAAAAGTTCTCAAAATGTAGTTTGGAGACCTCTGGGGTTCCCTGAGATTTTTCAGAGGGTTTGTAAGGTCAAAACTCTTTTTATCATAACAACGATATTATTTAGCTTTTTTAATTTTAATTCTCTCGTGACTGTACAGTTGAGTTTTCTGGAGTCTACATGATATATTAATTAATGAAAGATTAGATACAGAAACAAATAGAAGATTCCAGATGTCTTCTATAAAGGCATACATGACAGAAATCTGCAAAAATGGAAAATAATGTCAACTTTTTTTTTCTGGAAAGTATTGCCACTTTTTTCTGGAAAATGTTGCCACTTTTTAGTAAATATTTTTAATCAATATCATTTTCATTAACAATTCATTGTGGTATACATTTAACAAGGTATATTGAGATTTTTGTGATAAATGTATCAAATATGGAATGATAAATCAAGCTAATAATCATGTACAACACATCAGATACCATTTTTGTAGTGAGACATTTGAAATGTGCTCCCTTAGTTATTTTAAAATATATGATACATTATTTCTGGCTATAGTCACTATGCTGTGCAAGTGATTAAGGTCTAAAATCTTGTTTTTCTTGTCTCTCTTAAACTTTTGGTACACTTTGATCAACAACTTTCCACTTCTCTTCTTCCCCCTCCCAATTAACCTCTGGCAACCATCATTCTATTCTCTACTTCTAAGAGTTGCACTTTTTAGATCCCAAAAATAAGTTAGATCATGTAGTATTTGTCTGTCTCTGTCTGGCTTATTTCACTTAGCATAATGTCCTTCAGGTTTGTACTAGTCAGCGTTCTCTAGAGGGGCAGAACTAATAGTATAGATGTATATATGAAGGGGAGTTTATTAAGGAGTATTGACTCACACAATCACAAGGTGAAGTCCCACACTAGTCCAATCCGAGTCCCAAAACCTCAAAGTAGAGAAGCCAACAGTGCAGTCTTCAGTCTGTGGCTGAAGGCCCAGGATCCCCTAGCAGATCGCTGATGTAAGCCCAAGAGTCCAAAAGCTGAAGAACTTGGAGTCTGATGTTTGAGGACAGGAAATATCCAGCAGAGAGGAAAGACAAAAACTGGAAGACTCAGCAAGTCTGCTTTTACCACCTTCTGCCTGCTGTATTTTTGTCATGCTGGCAGCTGATTAGATGGTGTCCACCTGGATTGAGAGTGGGTCTGCCTCTCCCAGTCCAGTAGCTCAAATGTTAATCTCCTCTGGCAACACCCTCACAGATACAACCAGGAACAATATCTTGCATCCTTCAATCTAATCAAGTTGACACTCAATATTAACCATCACAGGTTTCATCTGTGTGGTTACAAATGACAGAATTTTCCTCTTTATTGAGGTTGAATAATATTCCTTTGTGTACACATACCATACCACATTTTCCTTATCCATTCATTGGTTGATGGCCACAGGTTGATTCCATGGCATAGCTATTTTTAATAATGCTGCAATAAACATGGGAGTACAAGTATCCTTTTTAAAGTATTGATTTTAATTCCTTTGAATATATTCTCAGAAGTGGGATTACTTTCGTTAACATGTAATGTGCTCATTGTTATTTCAAATAGATTGAGATATGCATATTTTGAAAGGTTTCAGTTTTAATTTTTAAATAATAATTATCAATATATATAATGTGCATAAACAAAAGCTCTTTGGCTCTCTTTAGCTTCCCAATGAATTTTAGAACTGTGCAAAGGAGTCTAAGAAAGAGAAAAATAAGAGAGAGAAAGAGAGGGAGAAACAGAATGGCTGCCAAGGAGAGCTTGGGAAGTCAAAAGATGTGATGTGGGAGCCTAAAAAATAAAACATAAATTATGGTATCAGAAACCCAAGGCTATCTAGCTTAAATGCTTTAAAAAACAACCAACCTCAAATTTCCTATTCTGTAAGATTTCCGTGTACTATATTGTATTCACAAAAGCCTTCTTCTCCAAGTTCTTACTATCTCACATGTCTGTTTTATCATTTTACTTTTCTACTGTTGGTTCATCCTGTTTTGTTTTTATTTTCATTTTTCTTTCTGCAAGTTTCCTTTGCCTTGTTAGTGAATTAATAATATTCTTGAAGACATGGAAGTCAGACAAATGTAGGTTAAGGAAAATTGAAATTTAAATTTTTTGATTTCCTTATTAAATTTGTGGGCCATTTTTAAAGTTTTCCATTTCTGACAGAGCCATTATGTACTTAAAATATTCTAATTTGTATTGCTTATCATCACATTTTGCTTTAGCTTAACTAAAATCATCATTAGGTACCGTGAAAAGGCCATGCATATTATGACAACTTAAATTAAAAGTATTTCTTTAACTATTAGAGTGGGGGATGATCTGTTAATAAAATAAACCATTTTGGATATATTCTTGGGGAATAAAACATGCCTAAATCCCACATGTGATTTATCATCTATTGGTTGAATCAGGCTTATTTTAGAGAAGACAATGTGCTAATGAGATAATAAAGATTTCTACATGTGTTTTGCTGACACTAATATAAATATAATTTAAATTATAACTTTTCAGGTTAAAAAATACATTCTGTCATGATTATTTCATCATCATCCAAATTTCTCTTTCTAACTTCCCTTAGAGCTATGGTGTATTATCATAGAAATACTGCACCAATCAAAGCTCGCACAGACTTTCATAGGAAGTCTAGCAATAGCAATGCAGTGCAATCTGCATTCTCATATGAAATAACCATTAATTCCCCTCCTACATTATCATTATGTATAATGAGAGGCAGTCCCTCACTATATGTGTCTCTATATATGGAAATATATGTATGGATAGATGTATTTTGTTTGTGATATTGTATTATATAAAACATTATATACATACCTATATATTATCCTATACTGTTTTTGGCAGAGAGTGTAACTTTTGCCCTTCTTAATTCGAGATTGATAATTTGCCTATTATTATTTGTTCAGTATTTCAATTGAGATTTCTCCTAAGGGAGAAAATACTCTTGTAATTCTTTGAAAACATACCAAATATACTATCATTCTTCATAATTAAAAACACTTGCCATAACCATATGAAGAATTCATTCAAGGGCTCCTGCAAAGCCATGCACACAACATTAATTTGCCTAACACTGAAGTTTGAGGTATGCAATTGACCTTCTTGAGATTTCAGCCTATGACTGCATTTCACTATGACTTTTATGGCGAGACCAAGATCCCCTGAAATAATCTCTTCTAGCTTCAAATTGTTCTATCGCTCAAAAATGTGCTCAGAAAGGAAGAACAAGCAGAAAACAAACAAACAAACAAACAAACAAAAAAACTCAAACACATTACTGTGGATTGGTGTATAGTATTAAATTATTGGTGAGCTGGTATCAGCATAGCTACTGTTAAATAGAAATACATCCTTTCTTAACGGCTAAAATGTTAACAAAACATTTCAAAACATTTAGTAAAATAATTTTATGAATACAGTGGACAGTAAGGACTTTTAAGGGTGTTTTTGGTGGTTAGTATACTTCCCTTAAAGAATTATGTCTGTGGCTGGGCGCAGTGGCTCACACCTGTAATCCCAGTACTTTGGGAGGCCAAGACGGGTGGACCACCTAAGGTCAGGAGTTCGAGACCAGTCTGACCAACATGGAGAAACCCCGTCTCTATTAAAAAATACAAAATTAGCCGAGTGTGGTGGTGCATGCTGTAATCCCAGCTACTCGGGAGGCTGAGGTTGCATTGAGCCAAGATGGCACCATTGCACTCCAGCCTGGGTAACAAGAGCAAAACTCTGTCTCAGAAAACAAAAAACAAGAAAAAAAAGAATTATGCTTGTGTGTTCGTTTAAAATCTCACCACATCATGAGATAATTGATTGAACGCTATAGGCACTGACTTCATCTTAGACGTTTCTGAAAATTTTAGGTTGTAGTGTATAGTGAATCAGAAATAACCAAAGAATTATTGAAACTGATTCCCAGTGTCAGTCAAAAACACAAACTGTTTTAGAAATAAACAGCTTTTCCTTAAAATTCATGATAAGGGATGAGGCTGGGAAGATGGCAGTTATTAAAAAGTAGTTTGTTCAGTGTCCTAGGTGAAATGACCAATTGTCAAGCTATAAAGAGCTATGATACATGGGACAGAGAAAGCCAGATTTTCTTTTCTCCCTCTATGTAAGAGAGGTATAAGTAATTATTTCTGACTTATTTTACGAATTATAATTACTTCAGAAAACAACATATCAAAAGCAAAATTAATTATACTTTTTTGGATTTAATTTTAATTTTAATTTTGATTTTTTTTAGAGACAGAGTCTTGCTATGTCACTATGTTGCCCAGGCTGGTCTTGAACTCCTGAGTTCAAGTGATCCTCCTGACTCAATCTCTCAAGTGGCTGGGACTAAAGACACGTGCCATGACACCCAGCCAATGTTAATTCTGTTTTGATGATTAAGATACATTGTGTAAGACTGTGAGTATAATTTGTAAATTGACCTTAGAAATATCTAAATACAACTTCTAACTTTATGCTTAATAGCAACGTGATGAGAATCAATTTCCTCATTTACAAGAGACAAGGAATAATATCTACATTTTGTGACTTCTAAGAATGTAACACACAAAATACATACATGGAAAGAGAGAGAAGGAAAGAAAGAGAGAAAAACTAGCATAATAGTAGTGTAGTAGCAGTGGTATAATTATTTCTTTTTATTATCAATTTCACTAAAATTTGAAATTACAATTGGCATTGTAATAAAATTGATAAAACAATAAATAGGAGGAACTATATGAAATTATCTACCACTGTTCCTATATATTATATGCTTAATATACATTATTATATATGTGCTTAATATACATATTATGTGCTTAATATACATTAGTTGAATTATTAGAATATTTGAAGCTTTATTTTAAGCTTTAGTTTTTAAAATGTATAATTTACATCAAATAAATAAATTGGTTCAATAGCAATGAGTAATAACAACACTGACATCAGTAAATTTTAAGTACCTCACCCAGCTTAAGAAGAAGAATATTTCATGTCCTGTAAGCCCTGTGTACTCTTTTAATATGATATCTTCTCTCTTTGTAATCCAGAGGTAACTTTTTAAATCCAGATAATAAAAAAAAATCACTCTGGATATTATCATTTTCTTCCTTTTCTTTATAGTTTTGCCTGTATTTAAGCATTATGTAAATGGTATTATTCCATGTGCATTTTTCTTAGGTTTTTTAAAACAATGAACATCGCATTTTAATGGTTCATCCATCTTGATGTACATAGTTATAGTTCATTAGTTTTTACTGTGGTATAAATATTCCATTGTAAATCACAATTCATCAATCCTTTTTCCTTGTAATATGTTTTTTCTAGTTGTTTGTTTATTTTGTTGTGCTATACCCTTTCTGGTGGACATATGATGATTTATCTCATATACCTAGAAGTGAAATTGCTTTTGTGACTTAAAGCCTGCTTAACTTTAATAAAGAATGTCAAATTTTCATACTAACGAGTAAGTGGTACGGATTTACAGGCTCATCAGGGATGTGTACGTATTTCTTCTTTTTCATATTCTCACAACTGTTTTGAATTAAAAGACTGCTTGTTTTCAAATATTCTGAGGGTATAAGAACATATCCTGAGCACTTAATATGCATTTTGTTAGGCTCAGCTCAGTATGCTTTTATGTGTTGTTAATCTATTCATTTTTTTATCATCTTTGAAATGTGTATTTCTGCCTTCTTGATTTTTATTACTTAAATTTTAGTTTTACTCTATGTAGTTGAAATTGTGCTCTATTCAGCTGCAGATATAACTATCATTTCAATACAATTTAAGCAATTCATTGTGTAACTGTAGTTGCTGTCCTCCAGCAGTAGATCAGACTGTTAGGAAAGGTCAGTATTTTCAGGGATTTTTTGTTGTTGTTGTTGTTTTTGGGACAGAGTTTTCTCTTGTTGCCCAGGATGGAGTGCAGTGATATGATCTCGGCTCACCACAACCTACTCCTCCTGGGTTCAAGCGATTCTCCTGCCTCAGTCTAGTAGTTGAGATTACAGTAGCTGAGATTACAGACGCCACACACTACGCCTGGCTTATTTTGTATTTTTAGCAGACACGGGGTTTCTCCGTGTTGGTCAGTCTGGCCTCGAACTCCCGACCTCAGGTGATCCGCCTTCCTCAGCCTCCCAAAGTGCTGGAATTACAGGCATGAGCCACTATGCCTGGCTGGATTCGTTTTATAATCTATCTGTTGTGTTTCAGCAAGAAAGAAACAAAATAATAATTGACACTCCACAGGCCTATTTGGTTTTCAAAGCTGTTTCATAAGCCTGAATCATAAACCGGACTCACATTAGCTTTAAAAGACACAACACGATCATCTAAACTAAGGGCCTGAAAAGCAGCCTGTGATAGATACGTGACTCCTGTAACAACACACATCTGCTAGAAGTGGAAGGGTACGTGACAGCAAGATGCCTGCCAGGGCCACGTACTGAACTGTCATGAGATGACACAGGGGTCCAGGCAGAATATATTCTTTTAAGGATATGCGAAAATGAAGCATGACTTCAGATAGGTGGAAAACCCTAGGAAACAATAAAACACCAACTTACAACACAGGTAGTTCTCAAAAATCACACAAATCAGAATAAAGTGTGACTTCACTAAATATTAGTAAGATTTGTAAAACTGAGGTCGTTTGTTTGTTAGCAGAAGAAAGGTTTATTCATCTGTCTTTTCAATCATGACTATGTACATTAAACATTTTCTGCTTTTTTTTTTAATTTTCCTTTTTTATTTCAATTGGTTTTGGGGAACAGGTGGTGTCTGGTTACACGGGTAAGTTTTTTAGCGGTGATTTCGGAGATTTTGGTGCACATATCACCAGAGCAGTGTACACTGTACCCAATGTGTAGTCTTTTATCCGTTATCTCCCTCCCAAAACATTTTATGTTTTGAATATATAAAAAATTGCTTTCACTTTTGAGATATTTTCCGTTTATTTATAAGGCATGTTTTCTTGCTGTTATGCAAAGTAACATCTACTTAAATTTATTGTAGACAAAATTATTCAGTATTTCTGAAAATCATCCTGGAACACTGGTCTTTCAATACTTGTTAATGATTAATCTGGTCAGCGATAAGACTGTCTTCTTTACCTGGCAGTAACAGTTTATCTTTTCAGTAAATTCATTTTCTCTTTTGGAAAATTGACAAGGAGCACCTTTACATCCCTTACGGTTAATGGCTGTTATCACTCCAGTTTTATAGATGATGGATTTTCTTCTAAATAACCTCAAGGGTGATCTTTATTGTCGGTGTTTCCTTTGCTGTCATCTCTTGAATTTGAATAGGGTTGATGGAATTATACCAGTGCAGCAATAAAATTTCCCCATGCTCTTTTTAGCATGTCTAAGATTTTATCATATTATATATCGATATTATCAAAGAAATATATTATGTGATATTCTACCAAAATATTCATGAAAGCTATAGAAGTATACAAACCTACATAATAATAGCAACAATAAATCTTGTAAAGTTATTTTTTATAGTATTGAATGAAATAGTGCTTTCAGTATTTAAAAATGACAAATAATGTATAAGTTACATTTACAGTGTTGTTTCTTAAATATTTTTTTCATTGAGTGGAAAATGAAAGTAGAGGAGTATCATCCAGTTAGCTGTTTCAATCTTAATATAAATGACTTGAGAAACCATAGAGATATGTCTATTTTTTATTACTTTGTCAATGGATTTTATTAATCAAACTTCTTGCATATCTACATTATGCATGACACAACATTATCTTTTTAATTGTAATCTCTAAGGGTTCAGGTTGACAAATTTTTATTCATGGAAATCTCATGGTATAGTGTCTATGAATTTCCACATAAAAACATAAAACCGTAGTACAACAAATGCAATGTTTCATCATAGAATATATGCAGATAAATGTTCCTGAATGTAATAATAATATTATTTAGAAATAACCTCAGAGTTTTGAGAGAGGTTTATTCTAAAATATTCTAGATTAAATATATTTTAAAGTGAATCCTGAATATTCTGTTTAAAATAATGTCACATTCTTTCCTGCGGTGTCCTGCTAGAGTCGTAGCACAGCCTTATTCACTGAATATCTTTAAAATTTAATCTCCAGTCTCTTCTGTGCCTGAAATGTAACAGCCGTGACACACAATATGATCAGAGTTGGATCCTTATGATAGTGGTATTGCTGACCTCAATTTGTTTTAGTCCTAATATTTTATGTTGGGATATGCATCTGGATTTTAGTCACATTTCAGTTTGTTGAGTGGGGAAATGCAGAAATTGATACGCAGTTTCAACTAATATTCTAAGTTATGAATTTTAAAGCAAATTTAAGTTTTAACTAAAAGTATATTTGTTTTCATATCACATTTTAATAATACTGAATTTTGTGTGCACGTTTCATAAATCCTAATTACTTTAGAAATATTATTATTTTAATTTGCGAATCAGGTTGTGAAAGCACAGGTTTAGAAATTACTCAAGCCAGAATGTAAGTCATTAGCTTTGACATACCTAGTCTTGCAATATCTAGAAGTACACCAAACAACACAACATGTTATTCACAGCATGAAGATCATAACACATGACACATAACACAAAATATTATTCACAGCATGAAGATCATATGAATTAACAAGCGATGTATTTACTATTATGAAGAATCATGGAATTTGAATATATGGAAAACATTAACTTTCAAGTTTTTGTATTACTGTGAAATAATACTTTAACATATAAGGGTCCATAAATGAAAATACATTCAACTCTTCATAATGAAAACTTCTCTTTTGTATGGATTAATAAATGCATGTCACTCAAACATTTTACTGTGGAAGAACATGCATATAAATAAAATCAGTTTGTGATAACGAAATATTCAAAATGTAAGCTATTGTTTCACATGTTTCACATATCCAAAAATATGATTATGAATGATAAAGATAGTATTACTCAGTCTAACACAATGTCACTTATTCTTTCTTTATGAATGATATAATGATCTAATTTTAAATTAGGAATATACAGTAATCTGCTTTTTATCAGGGTTGTTTGTGGGTTTAATTCCAATCATTTAACTTTCATAAGACCTAGTATATTTTTATAACCTATTTCAAGGAAGCACAAGCTATAATACACACAATTCTGAAAGAAGATTGGGAAGTCATTAAGCAGAATTCTTAATTATTTAAACACTGGGGGATGCCATTCAAGTCTCTACAAAACGTGTCCCTCAATTTGTAAAGGCCAAATGACTGCAGATGTGACAGAACTCAGCCTTTCAGATAGACAGGGAAGAATTACGTGGTAAAAAAAAAAAAAAAAAAGGTTCTGGTAGCGTTTGTTCCAAGACAGCAATCTCTAAAGTTGAGTTCACAAATCCTGACTTGTTTCAGGTCCCTGTGCTCCATTCCCCCACCTCTGGACCTAGGTGGGGATTTTCAGAGATCTTTAGTCCATTTCTTTAGTACAAACATTTTATATATAGTAACTATATGCTATATATAATACTATATGTATATACTATACATATAACATACATACATATATATACTATATATAGTATAATACTATACTATATATACTATAATACTATACTATATATACTGTAATACTATACTATGTATACTATATATAATACTATATATAGTAACTGATAGAATCCAGAAATTATGCCAGTTTGGTCAATATCTCCACTAGCCACTTTCTGTCATTTCTATTATTAAATGGAACTGAGAGTAGAAGAGGTAAAGTACGTATTCTTCTTTTATCTCCAATATTTTTATTCATATTATTTTTTTAAATTGACAAATTAAATTGTATGTATCTATTGTATGCATCATGGAGTACATACATTATAGAATGACTAAATCTAGCTAACTAATACATGCATGTAGGGTCAATGCATCTGACAGCAATAACTTAACCATATCCTGAGAATGATCCTATGTGGGAGACACCTGAATGTGTGTCCTGAGATAGGGAATTTGACAGTGGCCCACTCAGAGATTCGTTCTTTGTCTATGAGGAACATCTGAACCCCTGAACCCTCCCCTGGAACACAAGCTGTACAGGCGGATCAAGGCCCTGAGTTTTGGGTTGAATGAGGATTGCCAGGTGGAGGTTGTTGGTGGGGGGCGGGGGTGCTAAGTAAAAATGCTGTATAAATTGTATGCTTTTTGCAAGCAGCTGAGTTCTCTTGCCCAGCCAACCACCACTAGACATTTTCCCCTGTATATAAGTTCCTCAATAAAATCCCATGTCTCTTTGCTGCTATGAGTCTCTTCTTCGGTCCCCTGGACCTAGTGTCATCCCCACTGGAGTCGATGGGGCTTTGGCACAACAATACCTCACCTCACTTAGTTGTCATGTTTTTGTGTTGAGAACACTTTACATCCACTCTTAACATTTTTCAAGATGATGTATTGCTAACTACAGTTAACATGAATAGATTCCTTGAAATTGTATCTCCTGTCCAACTGAAATTTTGCATCATTTGGCCAACATCTTCCCACCACCACGTTCCCAGTTCCTGGTAACCACTATACCACTCTCTACTTCTATGAGATTAGCTTTTATAGATTCCATGAGTAAGATCATGTGATATTTATTTTTCTGTTCCTGCCTTATTTCACTTAACATAATGTCATTCAGGTTTATCCATATTGTCCCAAATGACAGAATGTCCTTCTTTTTTATGACTGATAGTATTACATTCTGAATATATACTGCAATTGTTTTAATTATATTTGTATCAGAAAACCGAGTCATAGTTATTAAGTTGAGATATTCTAATTCGTGTTAGTTTGAAGAGAGTATAGAATTATTCTTCCTGGATCAGAAATGAAAAGTTATACTACACAACTTTTTCCTATTTTGACATTTGTTTGTGTATTTGGAAATATATGTTAGATTCTAAAGGCATGCAATTTAATGTATTTTTATATGCGAATGGAAGGAGAAAAGAAGGCTATAAAAGTAGCATTAGTGTCTATCCCTGCATTTGTGTAATCTTTGGTGGCTTAACTTCACAATCTAACCTCAAAAGTCACGGCTATGCACAAGTGTGTGTTTGTGTATGTGTTTGTGTGGTACTTTCATTTTTTTAGGCTGTGAAGTAATTAGCTTGTATTCTAGAAATTCTAGTCTCTTGTGTGCTAAAATTTTATAGATCTAATAAAGCTTTTTACAAGACTTCTGCCAAGTGCATATAAAATCTCTTGATATTTTGCTTATAGTGACTGTTCTTTTTGCTGCTAAATGGAACTCTGTAATGGACTCCTGTGTGTGTAGGTATGTTCATTTTATAAATTTTGTAATCATTACAAATAAAAGTTTAGTTTTACAAAGTGGTTTCAGCTATTTAGGAAAGTTTTGACATTCATTACAATGCCTTATCATTGAGTTTAGCATCTCTTTTCAGTTGGAAACTGAAAAATGTATACAACAATGGTGTATTATTTTATGGAGGAATTCATTTTCTCTGTAAACAGATAAAGATCTAATTATCACAAAAATAGAAGAATGAACACTCCTACTATCGACTTCGGAGATCGGCTTTCCTAAGCCCTATCTTTTCTTTTTTAATTTGTAAGGGACACTTGCCTATTAGGTAATTGTCATTACATTGAGGGCTGAATAGATGCTAATACAAGCATACAGCCAGCACAAGCAAGAAATATTTTATAATTTTGCATTTACTTTATAAAGTCACACTGCAACTCTTCTGCATTGATCTAAGATTTCCTTGAATAATCTGATGATCTGGCTCCACGGTTAATTGTCTACCTGTTATCTTCAGAAAGTTATTGCTTTGGCCATCTAGCATTGTGATTGTTGCCTTTTGAATACTGAGTTGCTGACATATATTTCCTCCTGGAAAGTAATTGCATTTATATTAGATTTTTTTTGACATATGGACAAAAATGGAACAAAACAGTAGGATAATGAGCATTCAATTCTAAGTTAATTGTGTCACTGTACGTAATTTGTATACATGAATTCTGCCATAGCATATAATTTGATCTGAGTTGAATGTCACTAAATCTAAACTATGTGTCTCCTAGAAAAATATCACCCTAATTTTATCCATTTATTCATTGTAAACATGCCAATTTCTGAAGGTCATTGGGCAAATGTTCAGAAATAACACAGAATTGAAATAAGTTCAGGAGTAAAATTTTAAGTAATAGTGTAAAATAAAATATGTAAAACTGTTTCCTAGCATGGTTTGAGACGTGAACAAAGGTTAAATTTATCATTAAAATTAATATACAAACCCTTATACCAAAGCAAATGGGCTGTATATAAACACATTTGATCTAGAAGTGCACATTTGATCTCATCAGTTTCTTGCCCCTTTCAAAATTACCTACATCTCTTAAGAGAAATGGATTGCAATATATCATTTGTGTGTCTATAATATCCATAACATTTACCTGATGCAGTATTATCAATTACATATTTTTGTATATTCAAATAAATAACTCTGATCAAATTAAATCAAAATGCCTATACAAGATTGTTATTTTGTGCCAGCTTATCTCACAAGCTGCTTGATTATGTAAGAAGTATTACACATAAGTATTAGTGAAAAGCCCCTGCCTTGCTGATAATTTGTGAGGTACTGTGAAGTGGAGGAAGCACACAAAATGGGAACAACAAGACCTGGGCTTAAAACCCTGATGTTGCTCATACTATCTATTTCATCTTAGCTGGATTACTTAATCTTTCAGAACCTCAGCCTCCTTGTCAGAAAGTTGACATCAAGGTTGTTAGGTGAATTATAAATGTGTTAAGTATCTGGATTTGGTAAAGTGCTTAGTGCACTTCAAATTGCTTAAAATGCTTCTTACTATCATTATTACATGTAAAGAACATGAGGCAGTAGAGGATGTTAAAAACCACATTTTGCATAATTTAAATTTGTAAAAAATTGATTACATTAACCATCCATTTTTAAATGTGATTACATTCATTCTATTTAAAGAATAGATTAATTAATCCATACCTTTAATGAATAGATAACTGATATCAAGATAATGAGGTAAGATCTCTTGGGAAATTTATCTACCTATAGTTCATTTCAGAAAGTTTCAAAATTGTAAAAATATGATATTATAATATAGTCTTCACTTATTACAATAAGAAATTAATTACTTATTAAATACATATGCATGTATCTACTGCTAATATTTCAAGGAAATCTTTGTAGGCTCTTTTCTCTTTAAATGTCAATCTGTCATAGAGAATTAAACCAAGATGTTGAAAAAAAGGAATAAAGTAAATCACCTATTCAGATACATGACAAAGACAATATTTTATGTACAGATTTTTATTTCAGATCATATTATAGTAGAAATGTTTGCAAACATGATTTCCCATAGCTGCATCATTATATGAATATATACATACAATTAAATAATTCTATGATATGTCACATTTAGTTTTGTGTGGTCAGTTACTATAGCAGACAATGTCACAGTAGAAAATCTAGTATAAAAATCATTGTATTTATCTCAGACTATTTCTTTAAGATAAATTATTAGAAAGTTTATCAGTATATTAAAGTGCATGAACAATTTAAAGCTTTTTACATGCAGGCAGATTCTCCATTAGAAAGTTGCAATCATTTTACACTAATATCAAGTAACTTGTTGATATAGCACATCTTAAACAATGTCATTCTTATTTTTTCTTGTTTTGTTAAATAAGTTTTGCAATTTTAATGAGGTAATTTGTTGATATCTATCACTTAGATTAAGTTGTATTTTTTTTGTTATTTTGTGAATTTCATTTTCTTTTATCTTACCCAATTTTATATTTAACTATGAGAGCTCCTTATCAATAAAGATACAAACCTTATAAACCTTGTCACCCATGCTTCCCTTATTACCTATAATAAAACCAAATACAGGAAAGTATGTGAAAGATAGATGATCATCAATTCATCTTCATTATGAATCTAATGAAGTTTAAGATTTAGTGTTTCTCATTTACAAGACCTACTAAAGTCTTGAGACAAATCCTAGTAACATGTCATATGGTTATACAATTTTGAAAAATTTGCGAACAAAAGACACCTTTACTACTATAAGTTAAGATTGTTGATCCACTTATGTTTTCTCTTGGTATGTTCTATCATCAATTGGGGAAGAATCATAGAAGCTGTGGAAATTTTTGGATCTAGCCAAAAAAAGTTGCATTTGGGAATATATGTAATTTGACTTTATTCAGATATTTATTTTGTTCACTGTCTAAGCTTTTTATTATTATTTTTTGTTTTCATAATTGTATGCTTTTAAAAAATTCATGCCCAGATATAAAAATCTTGAACTCCATAAAACTTGTGTCCATTCCATATGCTATTATTATATATGGTTGACAGAAGACCTAGAAGTTAATTTTCAACAGGAAGGAAGCTATGCCAAAGATACTATGCTAAGATATGAAGGTTACTCCTTTCAAAAGTTGGGACTGTAGGCCTCCCAATGAGACATGCATATAGTTTCAATCATCCAACTCCCACCCTTATCCCCAATCAGTAAGGTCAGTTGAGTGAAGGTGAAGACGTATTATATATACTTTCTCTATTGAGGAGGAGGAGGAGGACGAGGAGGCAGAATAGGTGTATTCTCATTGTTCTACTGCTCTTTATGTGTTTCTGACCTCAAGGAAGACTCTAGTGTATCATAATATCAGAAACATTTCCCCTCCAACATTGCACACCCATTCTAAAGATCTTGTCCTTACTTATCTAAGCTTATCTTATTGCCTAGAAAGACTAGAAAGAGCAGCCCTTCTTGCATACACAACAGTAAAAGCAGAAATTAGATTAGAGGGAAGGCTTACATTGGACACTGCACTCAGGTTTATTTTTTCTGATCATTTGGCTCACCCTTTGTGACATATGTAAGCTTGCTCACTTAGGAGAACAGTCCTATTCACTAGCAAACATGAAAATAATGATACGTCAAAGAGAAATATGAGCATTTCATAGAAATGTAAGAATATGAACAAACATTAAATCTTTGAGTTAAAATAAATTTGGGGGAAAGGGATAATAGAAGAGAAAGGTGATTTTGCTGTAGATAATATATGAATGGATGATCAATTGATGCATCATGCAATTCTTAATGTCTTTTCACGAGGCATACTTTTCAACTAAGAAAAAACAATGTATGAGAAAATTGGCAATATTTATCATATATTTATCTCAAACATTAAGAAAGTAAAATGCATATGTATAATGAATAATATAAAGAAGAAGCAAGAATTGACATCTGATTTGAAAATAAGCAGAAAATATAGGTGATAAAAAATGAGAAAACATGGTGTGCTATTGTCGAACTCATAGCATTGTCGATTATAATTTTGGTATAGTGCTATCTAATGTTCAGATGATCACCTCAGAAAGTTAATGTGTGTTAATGAGAATATTATTTATTTGACAGACACCATCAAAATTTTATAGCATTCTAATTTATTCAGGATATAAACATCTATACCAAATAATAGTAGTATATATTTTAAGACAACTGATACAAACCAAATATTTGATATTATAGCAGATATAAGGAGAGAAACCATTTACTAATTATTGTTCAATTACTTTTGCTGTAACTCCAAAGAAGAGCCACATAGGACAGATAACACTTCTTATTGGATGAGTAGTTTTCTCAAATGCAAATGTTTCCATTAGTGAACAATTAGTGAAGTGCACTACAGGATTTGTACAGAAGATAGCAAAGCTGGGGAGGATAACATACTTAACCTATAAATATTGCCTCTAGGAAAAATACCGTGAGATGCTATGAATAAGAAATTGCCACATATATACATAAAAATATCTCATATTGCAACAAAAGATCCTCCAAAATATTCTAAGGATCTCTGTATTCTTTGTGAATATTCTTTAAGCATGGCAATCAATGAAGCTTCAGCATTAATATCTGCGTTATCAATTTTTTATAGTCTCAAACTTTACAATTCTTTCTGAAAACTGATGATTACTAAACATCAAATTGAAAATACTGTTGAGTCATAATTCATATAATGTAGAATGTAACCAAAGATTCAGTTTTGAAAGCAGCTTATCTAAAATCTATAATTTTTAGTCTAATTTCATCATTATGCTATTAATTAAATCAATGTTGAAAGAAAAATAATATAGTAATGGAAATTCAATATATCTTTTGGCCCCTAAAGCAAGCAAATTATTAACATTTTGTCAAGAATATCAAATTGACAGCATTTGTTTTTAAATATATATATTCATATTATTGAGTAAATTACAAAATCTTTTGCCATTGATGATAACTTTCAATATAGAATATTAGAAAAACAATAAAGATGATTTTTGTCAAACTGCAAATATCATGACCAGCCCAACTGTGTTATACAATATAAGTTCAAAATCAGTGTATTTTAATTTTCAATACAAAAAATTAAATATAAAAACCTGGAAAGTATTTTGGCCTTTTTATTGCTTCATATGGCATATATCACTTAAATAATAATTGGATATATGTGAACTTAAATCGAGTAAAAATGTAAAATGAAATGATATAAACATATCATATTGATGAAATATTGCTTTATAAAAAATAAAACCTTAAGGTATTTTCTTAAACCTAACATAGTGCTTATAGACACATTATGAAATACTTTCAATAATAATATATTATACATGTTTGGAAATAAGTATGTAGTATTAGGATATCTTTTTTCTTGCAAAGAATAACTACCATAGTAGAATACAGGTTAAAACAATAGATAAAATTTATATCATTATCTTTATTCTAATTATTTTCTCCAAAATGTACTGAGTCTCTTTGGTTTGTGATAACATCTTTGGTAGACCAACTGAAACACCCACTGAAATAAGCTGTAACAGGATAAAGTTCTTTAATAATGCATTCTTCTAAAGAAAGAAAGCAAAACTACAGAGAATTAATTCATTCTCTTGGCAATTGTGAAATCACAGTGTAACAAAAACAGAATAAGAGACCAAATGTATTAGTCTACTGCAATGAAATAAAATAAAACAAAATGAAAAAAATAGTTAGACATGAACCTATAATTGGAATCCTAATAACTTCATCTTTTAAATTCTCTCTAATACCATACATTAAAAATATAATTTTAAGTTAACACTCACTTTATGAAATAGGTACAATTCTTCTTCTTTTCTGAGATAAACTTAACACTGGTGACTATGATCAGAAATAACATCTTTTATAATGATTTGTTTTTAATACTTTATTATTACACTGCTTATTGAGAAAAAGTGATAGTTATGAATGTATTTACAGAAAAAAAAAATTTAGACCTCAAATGAAATTTGAGGTTTCCTTAGCCACTGGGAACTGTAAGTTCATTAAATCTCTTTCTTTTGTAAATTGATCAGCCTTGGGTATGTCTTTATCAGCAGCATGAAAACGGACGAATACAGAAACTGGTACCAGTAGAGTGGGTGCTGCTGGAAATACACCCAAAAACGTGCAAGCAGCTTTTTAACTGGGTAACAGGCAGAGGTTGGAACAGTTCGGAGGGCTCAGAAGAAGATAGGAAAATGTGGAAAAGTTTGAAACTCTTTAGAGACTTGTTGAATGGCTTTGACCAAAATGCTGATAATGATGTGGACAATAAAATCCAGGTTGAAGTGGTCACAGATGGAGATGAGGCACTTACATGTCATCCATGTAAGACATGACTTGCTCCTCCTGCCTTCTGCCATGATTGTGAGGCATCCCCAGCCACGTGGACCTGTAAGTTCATTAAACTTCTTTCTTTTGTAAAGTGCCCAGTCTCAGGTATGTCTTTATCAGCAGTGTGAAAACGGACTAATACAGTTATGTATTGATTGAAGAAATATGAAGACTTAAAATTTCATAAATAGATAAGTTGCTAGATCATTTTTATTTTTCAAAATTGTCCCAGAGAATTGAAAGATGAGAGATTTTAATGCCAGGGGGATATCATATATGTTATGGCGCCTCATATGTAAAAAATTAAATAATAGACCAACACATAAAATTTTACAAAATACTTTAATATTAATATTTTTATGATTTAAAACAAATGAATTATGGTATATTTAAAGAAGAAAGAAACAAGAATTGCTTTTCCATATAATAATAAGAATACATGTGAATATATGTGTATTAAGAGTTGTACCATATATCTCCGCTACTCCAAAGTGGATTTCTGTTGTTGAAATTTTGGCTTTTTATTGTAATAAACATAAAAAATTACCACCAAAACACTTACTACAAAACATTCAAATAATCCTCTTTTATAAATGTATAAACTACGTTTGGGACCAAAACTGCTTTTAAATAAGCTCCTATTTTATTTTTTTCAACTGTTTGATTAAAATTTTATCTTGATATTTATTCATTGTGGCAAATCTAAAATCACATGGACACATATGTATTTCAACATGAACTTTCATCTATAAAAAACAAAAACTCACCAATTAAATTCCTATCTCCAGAAATAATACTACACCTATATCTGAAAATTATTTTGTAGTTTATCTTAGAGATTTTTCTTATCTATAAACTTTTAGTACATAAAATAATTATTTTGTCTATTTTTATATTAAAACTAGTATAAAAGAAAACTGGTTATTATATTAAACAATGATATAATAAACACTATTTTCATTTTTTAAAATTATAATTAATATTCCAGTGAATCACAATGTTTATCTTTATGGTCATCACCTTTATGATAAAATACTAGAATTGGAAATGCTAGCTCAATGATTATGCACATTAAAAACTTGTTTATTTATAGGTTATTCTCCACGAAAAGAAAATATGAATGTTAATTCTCAATAACAAGATATGGCATTACCTATTTCACCATAAGCTTTGTTTTAAAAAATAAGCTTGGTCAGTTGCATCTCATTTCTATGTTAATTTCCATGTTTCTGATTAAAAGTGTTTTGAATATTATATTTTTATTTTTTAAAGTTAAGTGTGTTTCATCTGGCTGCCTCTCTTAACCATTAACAAAGACTGAAATAAATGAAGTTTATGTTGTTAAGCATGAAAAGAATCTTTTTAATGAGAAAGAGAAAAGGGGGACAAAATGACTCAATTGTTTTTGGTAAAATTATGTGAATCAATGCAAGCCGCTCAGAAGGGCACTAAGTTAACCCAGAACCAACATGTCTTGAATGTAGATAACATGTGAGTAATTAATTCAATATAGATAGATAACTTCTATGGGTCCTAAAAGAGGCCTTCAACTAATAAATGTATAAACAGATTTGATAGGCTTATTTTTCCTCCGGTTAAGGGCATTGTAAGGCATAGCAACCATAAGAGAAGGAGAAAATACTAGGTCTGCTCATTAATGAGGAGTGTAGAGAAGCTGCATTCTATAATATAATCGTATGTGACCTAGCTTCAATTGTAAAGTGAGCATCCACATTATAAAGGTGGTAAAGCACACATTAAATTCACTGGATTAAGGCATGCCCACTTAGAGGATGGCTAGCAGACCGATGGTAATACATACTCAAATTATAGAAGCACTTGAGAAATTTATCTCCTCACAGTAAAAATTAAAATTACTTTTGTGTTTTACAAAATGTTAGCAATTATTTGAAATTTATCTTATTTTTCAACTTGCTTAGGAGGCAGATAATATGATATTTTCACATGATAAGTAATTATCTTTCCCAGTTTATTTGGAAATCAATACTTATAATAGGAATTACTATAGTCTCATTAACCTCAAATTTAGGAATGTCATTTTATATCCATTTTTCTGACCGTATGAGGTTCATATTAAAATGTTAGAAATTTATTCTCTAAGTTACACTCAATACATGCATTAGGTGGGTACAATTCTTATCCTCTTTTGAGAACAATTTAATTTACCTTAGTTACTTTGATACTAGCACTGATAAATATGAGCAGAAGTAAAATTCTTTATATGATTTGTTTATGATATATTATTAGACTGCTTATTGAGAAAAAATATGATGAAAGTGTTTATAGAATAAAATTTATAACTCAAATTTTGTTTCTAACAAAAATGGTATATATTGATTAAAGAGATAGAAGGCTTATAATTTGATAAATAGACAAATGAATACATTGTTTTCATTTTTAAGAATTGCTTTAGTGAATTGAAAGAAAAGAGATTTTAAAACCTGGAAGAGATAAATATATTATGTTATGCCCTTATATGTAAAAAAAAAAATTACATGATATGCCAAACAACATTTTCACAAAGTAATTTAATATTAATATTTTTATGACTAAGAGCAAATTATTATTTCTACATCATCATAAGGCAGCTGAGGCATCAATTTATTTTTAAATTAAAAATTTAAAGTAATCTTATTTGTTCTCATCAAGAAACAGTCAGGAAAGGTTATCTTCAGTTACCCTAAATGATAATCTATAATCCTGTTCCCAAATCTTGTTTGTGTGTATGAAAACCACCTAGAATTTCTCTCACTTTACAAGTGACATTTATTTAGATAGTGTATGGCAACCATAATTTATATTTTTAGATATACAACAGAATTGACTCAAATTCACAAGACAATAACTGCTTTTTGTATGCATCCAGTATAAACACATCTTGGATTTATCTGAATGGAATGACCAGTTTTGTGAAACCCTTGAAGATCAGGATCTATTTTGATATAGTTTGCCCTGAAAACTTTTAATGAGATAGTATTGCTTGAATTATTACTCTTTTAATGAATACATTTTTTGAAGAATTATGGGGAAAAAAATTTACATACTTAAACCAACAAACACTTAAATCACACCAGAACAGAAAACTCCAGAAACTTCAGGGGCACTTGCTTCAGGAGGTTGATGAATCATAAATATGTTTGCTTGTTTTAGTTTAAACAATAGCTTGAAGTAAACAATACATTTAAAGTTTTGAAAATATTGCACTACTTATGTTTTACAATTACTTAGTTGAAAAAAGCCAAATAAATCAATTAAAAAACATTACATTGTGGTTTTTACTATAAAGATTCATTATGCTTTCATTTTATAGCAAGCTCTGCACTTGCAGGTTATGGAAGAAAAAGCACTCCTGAGAAGGTACAAGGTAGCTAGAGGAAATTTAATAAAACATTCTTCATTGGATTAATATTTAATCTGTTGTAACTACATGAAAAATGCAAAACTATTTTAAAGTGTGTAGTGAATTATCTGTCTTTTTCTACCTCCTGAACTCCAGATTCCAATAACCTTCTCCAGAGGAAATAACACCACGTTTTCTGTGCACCTTTCCACCTGCCAACATATTTGTCTCTTCATCTTGGTTTTACTCAGGCTGACATACTATTCAAATTGTTCTGTGTTCCCAATAACAGAAGTAGTAATTTGTTTCTGTAGTTTTTCTTCTTGAGGTATATATGCATGTGAGTGCACGTGTACTTATATGTGTGCTTTTCTGACTTTTGGAAGACTATTTCAAATTATTATAGTGACGGCAGTGGCAGCCCTTCTGGAGTGGCTGCTGTGAAGATGCCAGCTACAGCAGGGGAGGTGCAGCCTGGGCTGCACACTCCACAGAGTTGGCAGGAGCCAGGAACAGGAAAGAGCTCCACCCCCTTCAGAGTTGGTGGGGTGGGAACCCGGCCTTCGTAGGTGCAGCTGCAGCTGTCCACTTGCAGCTATAGACCCAGACATCCCTGCACTCTCCAGGGCCAAGGAAGTTCTCCTGTCCCCATAGACTTAGAAGTGCCTGCTCCTGCTGGCTGGCACTCTCATTTTTGGACCACAGTTGAGGTCAAGCCTGGGTGCTGTCACAACTCAACTGGGTTTCCAAATGCTTGGAGTGGTGCTGACACATCATCCCCCTGCTGCCTCAGCCCCTTCCAGATTTTGGGCTCCAAGGAGCACAGGAGGGAGATCAAGGTGGGACTGAAGGAAGCTTGGCACAGACTTACAGGCAACCTTGGCACAAACAGTCATGGTCGACATGATTGACGTGGCAGGAGGCATACAGGCTCCTGGGTAGAAAGGGGCAGGTCTCCCCTGAAGCCCCACCTTCTAGCCAGGGATGGCCTAAACTATGAAGGCCAGGCTCTCAGTTCCAGGTGAAGACTTTTGACTTGAGTGAGAACTTATTAAGCTTTGTCTGGACCCACCCACGCCTTCCCATGGACGAATCAGCACACACTTCTTCCCTTCTGAGCCCATGAAAATCCCCAGACTCAGTCAAACTCAAACAGATGTCAGGACAACGTGCTTGCAGATAGGACCTACCCATACACGTTTCCTCTCCACTGAGAGCTGCACAGACGTCTGGATGATCTGCCTGTGGAAAGGAGCTACCCACTTCAGGTATCCTGGGAGCAGTTCTGTCATTCAGTGAAGCTATTCTCTGCCTTACTTACCCTCCAGTTGTCCACATACCTCATTCTTCATGGACGCAGGACAAGAACTTGGTACCTGCCAAATTGCAAGACTGAAAAAGCTGTAACACAAACAGGGCTGAAACATGCCCCCCTGCTCACCATGTTGTGGTGATGAGAAGGAGAGAAGGGTTGTGGCTCTTTGAGGAACCCAGACCTAGAGGCTCCCTGAGACCCAGAGGCTATGACATCCCCTTTGGGGCTCTGTGATTCTCGGTGTCTCCAAGCCTCCAGGCACAATGGTGTTCCCCTTGGCCAGACATGGGTGTCTGCAGCAGAAGCTGCGTGCAGTACATCTAGTTCAGTGAAAGCCTTGCACAGAGCCAGCACCAGTGCCAGCACCTGGAGTTGCCTGCCCTGCTGCAACAGCCAGACTGCCTGGCTGTGCACAGTGGCCGGACCCCACGCTCTCTCACCCACACACCCCTTACCATTCCATTCCTGGCTTGCCCTTGGCAAGTGTGGGATCTGGGCTGGTAGGGAAAGCTGAGCACATCCTGCCAGGCTGAGTGGGCAGAACAAACCCAGCAGGTGCGAGCAATACTCAGGCAGAAGGCACTGCCAGTCACAGAGGTTTCTGGCTGGTGAAGCATCACCCTAAGGACCCTATGACAATAGTAGTTACCTTCACAATATTTTATTATTTATGTTAAAACCCACATACTAATAGGAATGCTCACAGAATTGCATATTCTGACCTATGTTATTATATTATTATTTCAACATCATCATAATCTGATACAAATCTGTAACAATTATTATTTGGTAGTTTAAGTCTTAGGTCTCTGTCTTATGGATTCAATACATACTGTCAGGTTATTTTTTATCACAACCTCACTACTTTTCTATCACTTGGCTAAAACTTCAATCTCTATGATCTTTTTATTAGTGATACTTTCTTAGAGTTTATGTATATTTGAAAGTATGTTTCACTTTATAAGTGAATATAAGTTTAATAGAATATAAGCTTATCAGATCATACCAAAGATTCCTGAGGACTTGATAGATATTATTTCATTTTCTTATCACTTTTAATCTTGTTTTGAAGAAGGCTGAGATTATTCCAATATTTTCCTATTAACAATGACATTTTATTCTTTATTGCCTTTTTTCTATGTACAAATGTTGCCCAGTTAATTTACCAGCTTATGTCTCAGTATTGACCAATTCATATGCATTTTTATTAAAATATCTTAGGACATGATGTGTTCTTTTTTATCTCGAAATTCAAGTCTTGTTTACTCAGAAAATATGTAGCAAAATATATTTTAAGTATTTTTATTCTGTTTATTCATTTATTTTCAGTAACACTATTACCTATCTAGTGCATTTATTTGAACAGTTCCCTGTATCTATACTTTACTGATAGATATTTTTAAATTCTTTTAACTTTTTAGTTTTACTTTGCTCACTTTTCTCAAGGCTTGCTTTTATTTTCTGGCAATAATAATTTGTCAACAGTGTCCCTTCTCTGTTATTTGTTCTAATAACAGCTTTATTTCTATGAATGATCTTATTTTTCTTCTACACATTTTTTCAATGCTCAAATTTTCATTTATTTTCTTTTTATAACTTTTCATCTTTACTGCTTTTTTATTATTTTTACTTCTTTTGCCCTTGATTCCAGTATTCCAATTTTATTCACTTAGATCCATGGAAATTTTATTCTTTTTCACGTTTTAAAAAATCTCTTTAGCATTGATTTTATTTCTATACGCTTCATATTTTATTCCTTTGAAATGTTTCTGTCAATTTTTGGTCTTCCAATTCCTTTAATAAAATTAAAATTTACAATTGGAAATAGGGATTTTTTTCTTGGATGTGCTCCAGGTAGAAGGAGAAAATGGTGGAATTGACAGGGGAATTCTCAAGGATTTCTTCAAAGTTTCACAATCTTACTCCATATATAACTCCCTATAATGTTTGCAAGAGTTTTGCAAATGAGAGTAACTTATTTCAGTGGAGGAGTCACCTTTTACTTTGCTTAACTTGACAGATATCTGAGGCTGGGTAATTGACACCTGCTGAAAATGCTCTTTGCAAAGACAAGGCTTCTACAAAGTTTCTTGTTTGTTTCTTGTTATCCTGCCATTACGTGAGGTTAACAGGTTATGAGAGGCTTCCACAGCTAACTCATGTTCTAAACAAGGGATCACTGACTCTGTTCTTCAGGATATGCCCCTTAAGTTAGAAGTTCCGATGTTATGCTGATGCTACCTATGATCTATTACTTCTAGGTTATTGTTTCACTTTGGTCAGTTTTCTCTGCTTCTATCACAATCTCATCATGTTAGATTTCATTTGTTTTTTCATTTATAGGTATTTTCTGATTTAATTGAAGAAAAATTCTGTTTCCTAAATTTCTTGTGTTTGGTGTCAGAGAAGAGAAGGAGATGGATTTTGAGCTGGAACACATAGAAATATAGGGACACTGTTGGGGATAATGAGACTAGATCAGGTTTGTCATAAAACAGAACAGAAACAATAAAGCTATTTTGGAGAAAGCCAGTCTATCAATTTCATTGGAAAAGAATATTTTACAGTTATATCAGTCTAAGATTGATGGTATAGTGAAGAAGGGTTAAAAAAAAGTGAGGTGCCTTGAAGTTAAAGGAGTTGGACTTAATGTTAGAAAGTAGATTAAGGCATAAATAGAAGTACGTTGAAGTTTAATCCCTTTACTGGGGTCTCAGAATGTTTTAGTTAAGACGGAGTGTAAACTGAAACAAGTTAGTTTTTAAACTATGGAGTATTTGAAGAAAAGGTAGGATAATAAGCAAGTCATTAGTTAGAAAATAAAGATTTCATAGTTTACATAGGAAGCAAAGTATCCAATATGCATTTGATCGTTTTTTTTTTTCAGTGTTATTAAAACGTTTGCTAATTCAAGGTTTCTTTATAGAAAATAAAAGATGACAAATTGAGTAAGTGTACAAAGCCATATTTTTAATTCCAAGTGATCTCTCTACTTAGATTTTTTAATTTTAGAAGAATTGCAGACTTATTGTAATTGCTATACTTAACCCAACCTACGAAGATACCTGGTGACAGATTCCAAATGGAAAAAAAAAAAAAAAAAAAAGGAACCATTTAAATGTCTGTCTAATTATTGCACTGAATTCCTTAACTTCATCTCCATAAATGATATGCCACTAGATTCCTAAATATGGCATAGCTAGACATTTTTATACTCCCAATATAGTTTTCATTTTTGTGCTTTATTAAGTGCCAATTAAATAGCTTTTTGGTTACATGAAATTCAATTGAATGTTGATATCTACTGTGGTATTTTAACATTATACCCAACTAGATGAGTCACCTTGGAAATAAACTCTCCACAAAATAAAACTCTTTTTAAAACTTTTCATGGGTACTTCTATGAAACCAGAAGCATAGGTATCTGAGCTTGGTTAGCCTAGAGTGCCTATTTAGTGTTTATGAAAGTTTCATGTATGGTGTTCATCAAAATGTCATAATCCATGAGTCAGAGCAATTTGGGTTAAATATCCAACTTGGCCATTTGCTGTTTGGGTGACATAGAAATAGTTGGTTAACCCCCTTGGAACTTACCAACTAACATTAAGAGATCTTATCAACTAATCTTTTCCAATTTAATTACTTTTTGGTGTAACACAGTTTTACAGCATTATTCAGGTATAATTCACATTCAAAAAACTTTACATAACATCTATGAAGTGAGTTGGACATATTCATACACTTGTGTTACCATCACCATGATCAAGATAATAAACATATTCAACACTTCTAAAAGTTTTCTTGTGACCTTTTGCTTTCGTTTTGTATGTGATAATAATACTTAATAATAAATCTGTCCTCTTAACAAAATTGTAAGTGTGCAACACAGTATTGTTACCTATAGATACTAGGTTACACAGAGGATATTTGGAAGTTCTTCATCTTGTATAACTCTAACTTTTTACCCATTGAACGACATTCAGGGGATGGTGGGGATGGGGAAATGGAAAGTTGCTCAATGGGTTTACCACATTTTCTGAATATTTACTCTATTTTAGTCAAAACTCTAAGTTCTAAGGCTACAGCTATGAATACAAACACTATAGCTAAGAGTTCTGCTTTCATAACTTACATTTCAGGTAGAAGGGAATAGCCGTAAAGTAATCAAATAAATAATATAATTTTCAAAGAATGGTAAGTGATAGAAAGTGGGAAATAGTGACTAAGATTGGAGAGCTTAATTTGTTCTTTGTGGTTAAGAAGTCTATGATGAATTGCACGTGAGCTGAGACTTGAAGGATAATTAGAGTGAACCATTTAAAAATCTTCAAGAAGACACTAATACACTAATATCCAGAAAAACAAAGTTATTCAGGGATAGTGAGGATGATGCAAAATGAGTGATAGCAAGGGAGATTAAATTATGATATAATAGATTTTAATAAGATTGGTATAGTTGGAGGAATAATCAATTTGGGAAAGTTTGGATTAAGATGAGGCTTGAGAAGATGGAATGGGCCAGACCATGTAGAGTGGCATATTAGAAAACAATAATGATTTGAGATTTTATTTTGATTGTAATAGAAATGCTTTTTCGTTTTAATAAGATTAGTCTGGTTCTTATAGGGAGAGAAAAGAACGGAAACAAAATCATTTGTATCTATTTTCACACTCAATAATGTTGACTCCTCATATGATAATTTATAAAAACTACTTGGCATTTGCAGACTTGCCCACCTCTATCTTCCTTATCCCTAGTCCATCCATTTTGGGTGCCAATTTTAAAAAGTGATAAGGCTTTGCGAAGAAGAAATCAAAGAATAAAAACATGTATCAGTCAACTATGACTTCATAAAAAAGAAACTAATTTGAATATTTTAATAACATGTATATCTCACATGTCTATAGATAGGCTGGAGAGGTCCCACTGGTTCATTCTGTTGGGTGTCTCTAAGGGACATATTACCACTGGGTCAGCTGCATAAATCGTTAATACACCTTGGACCAGTGGGCTAGGAAAGACATGTACTACATAGGGTAATGGCATACATGCAAGAGCCTGCAGAAACATATGAGGCCAGCTTTAATCTTTACTCAAAATTAATGCTTTTATTTTCACAGATATTCTATAGACAAGAGAAATTCACATAGCCAAGTTCAAAGTGAAAAGTCAAGGGAATACATTCTGCCTTTTTAAAAAGGAGGAAATGCAATGTTACATGGCAGAAAGAATGGATACAAAGAGAAGAGAATTCTGGACAATGACTTAATCTACAAGAAAAAGAACAGCTCTATTTTCCAGGGACATAAAAATCAGTTTTAAAAATCTTGGTAAGCCCTGTCATAATCCTCAGTTCAAAATTTATGCATACAATATTGTTTGCTATCACATATTCAAGCTTGAGTCAAGAAATCTGTGTTCATGTTATACTTCTCAGAAAATTTGTACTCCACATTTGCTGATTAAAACAGTTTTATGACTCTATTTGTCATTAAACACAGGTGTAAATTTTCATTTCACAGTTTAAACTTTAAATAATAAACTTTCTCTAGCTTCATGCACTGATATTGACCATGCCATTTATAACTCTTCACACTTGTTTGTCATTTCCTCTATTAAAAATTCTCTTCCAAATACTAGATATTCAATACACATCATGAATTAAAGTACTAAAAAGATAACATAAGGAACAGAGTATTATTTTATATAATAAATAGGAGTAAATGAAAACAACATTGATTTGTGCAGAATCTACATTACCAACTTTGATATTCTCAGAAATATTTGAAACAATTGTTGTAAAACAAGGGTATATTACTGTAAGTTTCTTCTGTGAAAAATAATTGAATTATGATTGAACTCTATCAAACATGATATAAAATATAATTTAAATCTTTGAAATAAATAAAGCCATGCAAAAACATGTAATTTGCTAATTATAAGAAAAAATATTGTTACCAGAGGAGGGCCTTGACTACCAGTCATCTGGGTTCTTAGCATGTCGAACAAAGAATTGGACAAAATGCACAAACAAAGCAACAAAAGAAAACACATAGATTTACTGAAGTGAAAGTACACTCCACAGAGTGGGAGCAGGCTCAAGAGCCCCAGTTGCAAAATCTCCTGGGGTTTAAGTACCCTTTAGAGGTTTTGTATTGATTATGTAAATGAACACTTGGCCTGTGACCAATCAGAGTCTGAAGTACATACTTGGCTCATGACCAATCAGTGGCTAAAGCAAAATTACACCCTATGCAAATATGATATGAAGGCTCCCTGTCTCCAGACCCTATTGTCCTGCCTTATTGTGATGTAAAAGACCCAAATCAGATGGATTACAATATAGAGCAACTTAAAAAACAAGAGATGACAATGACTTGTGAATGCCACAAATTGTTCTACCACAATCATTATAACAGGCTTATTCTTATCTATTTTTGTTTGAATTTATGGTGTTTATTATTAATACAAAAGGGTAAGTTATTAAACATATTAAAATATATTGAAATAGTCTGTCATCTGGAAGGGTATTTAAATAAAGTATAACTCCATCTATAGGTAAAATACATACAAAGTATTTTAGAATATCAAGATATCTTAGTGAAATACTTTATTGATTATATTGCTATCAAAGAAATAAAAATGAAGAAAAAAGATATGACTATTCTAATATGAAGGTCTAAAATTAGCCTGAGTTGGTTTGTTGAAATCAACAATGTACTAATATGGTATTGTTTCCTAGACAAGCTGTGTAGTGTATTGATTAATAATAATTTATTTTTGTAACCATGGGGCCAAGGCAAACCTTAGGGCAGTTTGTATTAGCTTGTTGGCATTTTTTAATGGGTAATATTGACATGCATAATTTGAACCTAGTTTTAGTGAAAACCCTAGAGAGCTCTGTCATTGGGGCTGGTCATATAGCAAGAAAGCGCAAAAGGGAAGGCAAAATATGAGAAGTCCTGGCTGAGGGTCATAATGGGCCTCCTAGTTCCAAAGTGTTCCATGCATATATCCTTGGTGCCTGATTTGAGAGAGAAGGGTGTGCCATTTATGTTATGGCCCCATAGAGGAAGGACAACAGAGACCTGTGTCTAGTCATTTTTGATCCTTTGTTGTGAGGCAGCATTTGGCTATGGGGTATATCTTTATTCTGATGTTATTGTTGACTTGTATCCTTTTTCTGCAATAAACTGTAGCTTCAGAAGTATCGTTACTTGAAGTTCAGTTAGTCTTTTTAAGAATCAAATTTGTTTGAATGTCATTCTATGGCAATTATAAATGTCATTACTATAAACAAAAAAAATTAACTTGTAGTCGGGCACAGTGACTCACGCCTTTAATCCCAGCACTTTGGGAGGCCAAGGCATGTGGATCATGAGGTCAGGAGTTCGAGACCAGCCTGGCCAATATGGTGAAACCCCGTCTCTACTAAAAAATACACAAAAATTATCTGGGCATGGTAGTGTGTGCCTGTAGTCCCAGCTACTCAGGAGGCTGAGGCAGGAGAATCTCTTGAACTTGGGAGGCAGAGGTTGCAGTGAGCCGAGATGACACCACTGGGCGACAGAGTGAGACTCCATCTCAAAAGAAAAAAGGAAAGAAGGAAGGAAAGGAAGGAAGGAAGGAAGGAAGGAAGGAAGGAAGGAAGGAAGGGAAAGGAAGGAAGGGAGGGAGGGAGGAAGGAAGGAAGGAAGGAAAGAAGGAGGAAGATTAACTTGCTTAGTGAAGGCAAGCAGGAAAATTCCCTTAGTGATAAGGTTGGGGGGTTACATTTTAAGCAAGTATTTATTTTGTCCCACATTGATATTGATGGTGCTAAACTGTATTCCACATCATGGGCCAGAATGCCGAATATACTTAGAGGAACTCTGGACAAATTTCTTAGCCACTAAAAGTATAGCAAAACTAAAATTATACCAAAGACTTAATAATGCTTTGTTAAATAATGATATATTAATAAACAGTTAAAATCAATTCACCTCGTCAAATACCTATTGCTACTCTCATGGTATGTGAGAAAAATTGTCATGTCATTTTGTTTCATACATCTAAATTTTATTGTTTTATAATTTGAAATAAACTCATTGTCCTTTTTTATTGCCCAAAGTATTTTTTTTTAAATTATGTAGATGCATTAATGGATAATCCTCACCATTTCTCCTCTACTTCTATCTGTCAGACATTTATATTTCCCGAATAGTTCTAAAGTTAAAATTATATGAATGCATATGAGATCTGCATAATTTGGGGAATGTACTCAGTTTAGTTTTTGTTTCACTGTTCTATATTCTTGAGAATTATTTTCAAAAAGCATCATTAAAATTATTATCTGTGAAATCTAAATCAGTTAGCATAGACATTTGATGATGGCGATTAGAATGCAAGCACTAAACAATCCAAAAATCATATTCCATTTATTGTACTTCTATTGTACCAATATCATTTGATAATCAAGACTGAGATATTCTAAATTAAAATAATTAGCATTAATTCACTCACCCTCAAATAGCCTTTTAAGGGATGCGTTCTATAAGGGACACACAATGTTTTTCTGCTTTCTCATTTTACCAGCAATGTATCTTCCATCAAAAATGAAAAATATAAAAAAACTCACTGCTTTAAAAACAGACCATTTCCTTCCATTTACATGATAGAACCAAGCAATTGTAAATATAAGAGAATATGCTGTTTTCAGAGAAAAAATACATAAAGAAATATCAGGAGATTAAATTTCTATTTCCTGCTTCAGTTGTTTGCTAGGGTTGTTAATGGCAATGAGTTTCAAATGTGGTACTACGGAAGTGATTGCATTACATTTTAAAATAAGCATATATGTACTTTCCTTAAATGTTATATTTGAAGTGTGAATTCATATATTTTTATGGAGGTTAAGTACTAAACCTTTTTTAAGGGCTGTGAACACACATAATAGCATGGTTATTCAAATATTTTCCTTGATCCAAAATTTATGATTCTAAAAATGTGTGTTTTGTGCCAACCTGTTTTGTCTTGATGAAATAAATTCCATATGTAAAGACCATTCTACATAGTTCATTACCTCTTCTAACTAATTTATAACCATAAGTTCTGTCATTCTTTGCTGCTTCTGGTTCTGTTTAATTTGACATTACCCGAATTAGAAAAACCCTAGGCAAAGGCTCTGGATCTATTTTAAACTTAACTTTATCCTAACACAGGGCCAAGGGTGTGAAATTCCAGGTGTAATATTCTGCATTTTACTTTTCACCCCTAAAGCCATTAATCTGTAAACCCGTCTACATCTCAATCTCCTCTATTAGACTAAAAAAAAAAAAAAAAAAAAATGGAGTTACTTGTCCCTCCATCTTCTAACCTTTTATTTTCTCACTCTGTATTGTTACTGTTGTTAGTATTACCCACATTCACAACTTTAATTCTACTCTATATGTAGGTAACTCTCAAATTCATAAATTTATCCTTGGGTGTTGGAGTTTCAGGCACATATGCTGCACTTCCTAATTGTTCTCTACTTTTAAGTGTCTCAAAATTTACTCAAATTCATGTCCAAAATCAAAACCAAAACCAAGCCTATGATCTTTTCTTCATTCAAACCAAGAAATTCTTACGTATTATTTCACTACATCCTATAGAAGTGTTTAGCTTTTTATGTAGAATCCTAAATTGTAATAATACTTAAATGTTTGATATTTGATATGTGTCATTTCTATGAAAGTATAAATTTCATAGGGCAAGAAGCATATCAACGTTTGGTCAATATAATATTCCCTTTGTTTCGAATATGATATGCACTTGAAAATATTTGTTGAATGTTGAATTAAGTGATTCTTAAATACATAGTTGACAAAGGAAAGATTGGAAAACAGTCCAAAGTTTTTGTGACACATATGTCTCACAAAAAAAGAATTCTAATTATTTTTAGGTAATAAGTAAAACAATGTTACTTAAAAAAAAATTAACCTTTTATCAAATAAATAATTCCACAATATAAATATTCCTTTAATATATATATATATATATCTACAAATGATAAATGATGACAAATGAAAGATAATGGAAAGACAGATACAAACATACATACACAAATTATTTTTGCAAGAAGAGTCTGGAGATGTGGCAAATTTAGGAAAACATAAGAACTTCTGTGGCTTAGAAAACACATTGAGAATTTTAACACCACTTCTGTCTTTTTTGTCTTTTAAGTCTTATTTATCAAAAAAAAAAAAAAAGGACATGATAATTTCAAATGCATGGCTTAGGAAGAATGATGCAATGTGTGATTGATCCCTGATAGTTCAGGTTTCAGCTCCAATCTGGACGTATATTTATCAAAGCAGAGAGCAAATAATCTTTGGTAAAGACATGTTGGTGTCTTTTAAAGAGATGAAAAAACAATCTAAATCAATAGGCCACTAGAGCTCTAAAGAGTTTAATTCCCTCATGTGATTAAACTCTTTATCCCTAAAGACTTCCTTGGTTTTAACATGGAATAAGATTCAACATTTGTTTTACACACACACACACACACACACACACACACACACACCTGTTTTTACATATATAACAAATTTTACATTATACGTTTAAATACATAAACAAAAGCACAGTTTTAAAACCTCTATTTATTAAGCAGCAGGCTGCACATTTTAAATAAATGAATATTTAACTTCTCTAAGAAGAAATCTATTAGATATTTAAGAATTTAGTTCAGTAAAATGGGGAACATATTTAGAAATGCAAAGGAAGTTTTGTTGCATTATTGTAACAAAATGCCAATTTTGTTTGAAAAACGTAAGACTTTGGTTTAATATTGACATTTGACATATTCTGTTCATTTCCTTCTAATACATAGTGGGAAAAAGAACCACACAAGATAATTAAAAACTAACATAATAATGCTAATACACATATATGGCTAATTTTCTTCTGTTTATCACTTACCAATGTATTTAATGAAACTGAATTCACAGAAAATGTTAGAGAACTTAATAATTCATTTTTTAAAAGTTGCTGCTCCTTTAAAATAGTACTGAAAAACACTGCCTTAGGGTGAAATTATATAGTATTATCATCGTACATTCTTTGGAATATTCCCAATTGATTATATATCTAGGGTCACCATTTCCATTCCTCTGAACTGGAAATTATTTTACTACAGATTTATTTAAAATATATTAGTCTCTTAGACATATACATGTATACTACATTATGGCTATGGTTTCATATTATGTCAGCCTCTCTAATAAGTTTCTGGTGTTTTTGTTTTTGTGTTTAAATAATACTAGAGAAGAGTTGACTCAGGTCAATTCTCATTGTATCATGGTACTTGCATATCATATAGTTTTTCTAGGCTTAGAAGAAAATATTTATTATCATGCAGAAATTCCCCATTTCAGTAATTTATTCTCACTGAATAGGTATTTCAAAGTAAATTATATGCTAAGATAATGTCTGAATTGCTAATTCACTGTTTTTGATGTGACTCACCTTTATGAATTCTAACATTTTACAAATAAACTGTCACCTTGGCAAAATCATTGAGATATTAGTACCTTAAAAGATTTTCAGTTTTATTGCAGATATTTAAACAACTTAAAATAGTAAATTTTTAAATGTATAATCCAGCACTTTAGAATCACGTGTTCCTATAACATCAAAATACTGATCATAAATAATTCTCATTCACTGATTCAATCCTATCTTCAAAGGTAATGCTTTTAATCAAGCTTGATGATAAATGTAAACCCTGAAAATGATAAAATGAAATCTTAATAATGATCATATGTTTAATTCAAAAATAGCTACTGAGTTCTTATTATGTGGGAACCAATGTGCTAAATGCACAGATAAGTATTCTACCTTCAAAAAGTTTATAATTTAATAATCAGGAATGACATGGGGTGGTATGAATAAGATTCATTTTGAGTCCTGAAGTCGGCTGGGCTTCTGGGTTGGGTGGGGTGACTTGGAGAACTTTTCTGTCTAGCTAAAGGATTGTAAACACACCAATCAGCACTCTGTGTCTAGCTAAAAGTTTGTAAATGCATCAATCAGCAATCTGTAAAAATGCACCAGTCAGTGCTCTGTGTCTAGCTACAGGTTTGTAAATGCACCAATCAGCACTCTGTAAAAACGGACCATTCAGCACTCTACAAAATGGACCAATCAGTGCTCTGTAAAATGGACCAATCAGTAGGATGTGGGTGGGGTCAAATACAGGAATAAAAGCTGGCCACTTAAGCCAGCGGCAGCACCCCACTTAGGGCTTCTTCCACCTTGTGGAAGCTATGTTTTTTCATTTTTCACAACAGATTTTGCTACTGCCACTCTTTGGTTCCATGCTACCTTTATGAGCTGTAACGCTCACTGTGAGGGCCTGCAGTTTGGTTCCTGAAGTTAGCAAGACCACAAACCCACCGGGAGGAACAAACAACTCCCTACACGCCACATTTTAGAGCTGTAACACTCGCTGAGAAGGTCTGCAGCTTCACTCCTGAAGTCAGCAAGACCACAAACCCACCATTAGGAAGAAACTCCAGACACATCTGAAGGAACAAACTTTGGATACACCATCTTTAAGAACTGCAACACTCACCATGAGGGTTCGTGGCTTCATTCTTGAAGTAAGTAAGACCAAGAATCCGCTGGAAGGAATAAATTCCGCACACAACATCAAGTAGAAAATACCAACTGTTCTCAGTTAAACATAGAAAATATGATAGATCAAAGTCAAGAAGCAGATATTTTTATAATATAATTTAATATTTTATTCCTCTTTTTCTTTACCTAATCATCCTCAGTTTATACACTTGAATTTTGTCTAGATATTTGGATAATGTGTAAGACAAAGAACTACATATCCCTGAATCACTTTTTGTGAATGAATTCTGGATAGAGTTGGCCAAAAGAGAAAGTTCTGTGAAATGTGCAAGTTTTAGGAAAAGTAGAGGACATTATTCTTGAAAAGTTGTCATGGTCAGACCTTGTGATAGACAGAAGTGAGTCTCAGCTTGTCCCTTTCTCCTGTGTTCTACATCCAGCATGTCTCAACAACTACCAGTTTGGCTGACAAACAGCAGTCTCTGAGTTCCTCAGTTAAGGTCCATAAAAACAGTAGTTTTGTAGGTGAAATGACCGTTTGTCATAGATCTCTTCATGAGGTTTTATTTTGTAGTCTGTTTCACCAGCCAGATTGGCATATTGGATTTTCTGTAAATGATGACTTGTTCACCCATTCCACAGTTGCAGGTGGAAAGTGATTTTTCTCTGATCCTCTAACGTATCTCTTCCAGCCTTTAAACTCCTCAGCATCTCCTGAATTTCTGTTATCGAATTTCTATATGTCTTTCATTTTCAAAATACTTGCGGTGCCTAGGCATTCATGACAGTAAAGATATAACAATATCTATTGTTCATAGAGAACACACTATGTTGTATCTCAAAGGTAAACATTATATTAAACTTACCCTATTGAATAGGCATTATCACCTTTATTATGTGGATTTTTAAAAATAAGACTAACATAGCCAGAAAAATCAAGCAAGAGAAAGAAATAAAGGGCATCCTAATTAGAAAGGAGAAAATCAAGTTACTGCTGCTTGCAGATGATCTAATATTATATACAGAAAATCCCAAAGACTCCACCAAAAATTTATTAGAACTAAGAAACCCATTCAGTAAAGTTGACGGATACAAAATTGAGATACAAAAATCAGTGTTTCTAAATGCCAATAGCAAATTGTCTGAAAAAATCAAGAAAGCAGTGCCTTTTACAAGAACTACAAAAATTTAATATCTAGGAATAAATCTAACAAAGAGCTGAAAGACTTTTACAGTGAAAACTGTAAAACATTAATGAAAAAATTTAGACACAAATGAAAAGATATGTTTATAGATTTTTAAGAATGAATTTGTTAAACTATTCATACTACCCAAAGTAATTTACAGATTCAATACAATTTCTATCAAAATACCCATGACATTCTTCACAGAAATATTTTTAAAAACCCTAAAATTTATATGGAATCACAAAAGACCCTATATATGCAAAGCAATCTTGAGCAAAACCAATAAAACGTGAGGGATTATACTACCTGATGACAAAACATAATACAATCATATTAAGAAAAAAGGCGTGGAACTGTCATTAAAACGGACACATATACCAATGAAACAGAATAGAAATCCCAGAAATAAACCCACACATCTACAGCCAACTTATTTTTGACGAAGGTACCAGTACATATAATGGATAAAAGATATCCTCTTCAATGTATAGTGCTGGAAAACAACATCCACACGCAGAAGAATGAAACTAGATTCTCATGTCCCACTATATACCAAAATTAACTCAAAATTGATTAAGGATGTAAAGACCCCAAACAAAAAAACTACTGGAAGAAAGCATATGGCAAAAGCTCCATGACATCAGTCTAGGTGAGGATTTTTTGGATAAAACCTCAAAAGCATGGGCAACAAAAGAAAATGTAGACAAAAATAGTATGAAATGCAAACCAAACTACAATGAGATATCACTTTCATCCAGTGTGAATGGCTACAATCAAAAAATTAAAAGATAAATGCTGGTGGGAATGTGGAGACACCTCAGTCCTTATATACTGCTGGTGGGAATGTAAATTAGCATAGCCATTATGGAAAACTGTGTGGAAGTTCTTCAAAACATTAAAGATAGAACTATCATATGATCCAGCAATCCTACTACTGAGTATATATCCAAAGGAAATAAAATCAGTATGTTGAAGAGATGTCTGTGCTCCTGTTAATTGCAGCACTATTCACAATAGCCAAAGTATGGTTAAATTAAATGTTCATCAGTGGATGAATGGATAAAGAAAATGTGATATATATAGACAATGGAAGACTCTTCTGCCATAAAGGAGAATAAAAATTCTGTGATTTTCACCAACATAGAGGGACCTGGGGAGCATTATGCTGACTGAAGTAAGTCACTGAAAGATAAATTCTACATGATCTCACTTATATGTCGAATCTAAAATGTTGTTCTCATAGAGGTAGAGTAGAATGGTGGCTGCAAGAGGATGGGGAGAGGAGAGGGACATGGTCAACATCTACAAAGCTACAGTTAGATGGGGGAGTAATTTCTGGTGTTCTATTGCATGGTAGGATGACTGGAGTTAATAAAAACATATTGTATATTTCAAAATAGCCTGAAGAGAGGTTTTTGAGTGTCCTCACAACAAAGAAATGATAAATATTTAAGGCAATGGATATACTACTTACCTTGATTTGATCATTACACAATTTACGTATGTGTCAAAACAGCACATTGTGACTCATAAATATACACAATAATGATGTAACAATTATAAATAATATTTTTTTAACTGGTTCTAAGTAAGGTTACACATTTTTCCAAACACAATGTAATCATAGGTCATAGTATTGGGAGTAGAAATCTGCTCATCTACAATAATGATTTTCTGTACAAATATTGGGGATGGCAAAAAGTAACCTAAGAGCCTGATACTTTATAACTGTATAAGGTGGGCGAGTGCCTGACAAAAACTCCATCTAATGCAGAATAAAAGTTGGCAGTCATTCTGTTAAAAAAAAATTCAAACTCTCTCAAAATGCATTAAGCAGATTATCTCAACTAAACAGCAATTTCTACTCTATATTTAACTTGTCCAATATGCTCAAAAAATAGAATACAATATGTATTTCCTGAGATGCTTGCTCTTTCTAACATTTTGGTGGACAGCAGGCTCTTAGAGCTGTGCTGTAATCCTCACTAGAGCAGCATTTCCCACCAACAGATATGTAGAAAATGATTTTACTCCAAGGACACTTGGGTCTTAAGTTACTGACCTTTGTCCCAATGCAGAATCAAAAGTGTTTCCATACCATTGTCTCCTTGACTCATCTCAATTATAACAAAACAAAATAAATCTTTAAGACAGAAATGCACTTAGGATAGCTGATTTACTATTGTTCTGAGCTAACAAAAGTATTTTTCTTTCTTTCTAGCACATTTCCGATGTGATAATAACAGAATAAATCTTCTGAAAACAAACAAATCTCTTTGGGAGCCAGAGAAAAGCTCTTAAAAGAGTCATTTTGAGATACCCAATTTCCTCTCTTCCACATTTGGATGTTCAGATATGTTTTGTAGAGAAAGACACTTAAAAGACTAGCTGTCAGACACCTTGTCTCCTTTTTGGGACACTTTTGTGAAAAACACACCACTTAAATGTGCTGCCTAGTAGCTCATTTTATATTATCTATCTTTCCCATTCCTTCTAAGATTCCAAATGTGTTCTAGTAGTCTCATATTTAGGAGAACATTTATATATAATGAAAGGAAATGATTTAAAAAAAAAACAAAAAACATAATACAGTGTTTACCTCTTAAAACTCTCAGAGAAAGGGACAAATATGTTTATCTCCATACTGCCTTCTCATTTGTATTGAATTTGTAGTTTACCCATTCTCACTTCCACACCATAACATTATTACTGCTCTGTGGACAACAAGCTTTTTGTGGTGAAAACCAAACTCCTCTTCTCCTGTCTGACCCTCTCCCTACCCCACGGCCACTCATACAACACAGACTGTATTCAAATGCTTCCTTGTCCCAGACAGGGTTCTGGAAAAGCTTGGTTGTCCTGAACAATCGATGGGTGTGAAAGCTTTAGTTTCCTCTATTTTAAGGACCAGGAAATATGTGGCTTCACAATAGTAAACGTTTTGGGCAGTAAACTCACCATACTCCAGCCGAACACTAACAGTAAAATGGCACCCCACCCCTGCATCTGCCCCTCCCCTGATGCTCTCAGTGGTTTCAGCAAGGCCTAGCAAGGAATTCGTCTTCAAACCTGCTCCTGGACTGTGAAAACAGGAGGCAGGGTTCCAATCACACCAACGTCTGGTGCTGCCTGGACTTTGCAGTGAGCCAATGTTCCATCCTACAGACAGCAGGGGCAGCTCGTGGTGCTCTAATTCTTCCCACAAGATGATGTCAACCGAGTCCAGGAGCCTGCTGAAGCCCCATCTCCACTCAACAGACATGAGACTTAATGAGGCAGGCAAAGCAGGATTAGTTACCACTCTGCTTCACTCCCAACACCCGTTCCTATCATTAGAATCAGAAGGGAACAGAGTCTCCACACTCACATGGCATCCAGGAGGGAACAAGGTTGTAGAAGGCAGAACTGACTGGCACTCTCACTTTCTTTCCCCATCCCTAGTGTCTGCCAGGCCTAATTGGGAGCTGAGCCCGATTGAAGTGGTATAGCATTTTCAATTGCTGAAAGAAAAGACAAGCCAACCATAAACTCTGTATCAGGTGAAATCTATCAAGAATTATAAGGAAACATAGACAATCTTCAAGGAAAACAGTTTGTTGCTAGCAATTGTTAAAAGGGAAACTGGGGCACGATAACATTTTAAAGTTTATTTGAGCAAACAATAACTTGTGAACCAGAAATCTACAAACCAAAAGTTTGGGAGCTCCACTGAGGAAATGCAAAGGGAAGGCTTTTATAGGATGAACATAGAAGTCAAGAAAAGAAAGCATTTGATTAGCTATGGTTATACAGTAGTCTTATTTGGCCTGTGCTGTTGGAAAGTCCCTTGTTGTCTAATTACGTTTGTTGGCTGCTTCTGATTGTTTAAGCTTCAGTTCTGATATTCTTTAATATAGTTATTTACAAGAAATAACTTGCAAATCAAGCAAGGTTAAAGTCACTTGTGTGACCTAATTGGCTTTGCCTTCTCAGGGATTCTTCAGATCTGGTCTTCATTGGAACTTTTTTTAAAGTTTTTACTTTAAGTTCAGGGGTACATGTGCAAGTTTGTTACATAGGTAAACTTGTCTCATGGGGGTTTGTTGTATGGATTATTTCATTATTCATAGTAAGCGTAATATCCATTAGTTATATTTCCTGATCCTCTCCCTTCTCCCTCTCCCTTCTCCTACCCTCCATCCTTTGATAGACCCCAGTGTGTGTTGTTCCCCTTTATGGGTTCCTGTGTTCTCATTATTTAGCTCTCACATATAAGTGAAAACATGTCGTATTTGGTTTTCTGTTCCTGTGTGAATTTACTTTAACATAGCTTGTCTTAAAGAATAGGTGAAAGATTTCTCTTAACAGAGAGGAAATGATAGAAGAAGGCTTGGAACGTCAGAAAAGAAAAGAAGAGGGGCGGATCAAGATGGCCGAATAGGAACAGCTCCAGTCTCCAGCTCCCAGCACGAGTGACACAGAAGACAGGTGATTTCTACATTTTCAACTGAGGTACTGGGTTCATCTCACTAGGGAGTGCCAGACAATGGGTACTGGTCAGCTGCTGCAGCCCGACCAGCGAGAGCTGAAGCAGGGCGAGACATCGCCTCACCTGGGAAGTGCAAGGGGGAAGGGAATCCCTTTTCCTAGCCAGGGGAACTGAGACACACAACACCTAGAAATTCGGGTAACTCCCACCCCAATACTGCACTGTACCAAGGGTCTTAGCAAACAGGCACACCAGGAGATTATATCACACACCTGGCCGGGAGGGTCCCACGCCCACCCACGGAGCCTCCCTCATTGCTAGCACAACAGTCTGAGATCTAACTGCAAGGCAGCAGCGAGGCTTGGGGAGGGGTGCCTGCCATTGCTGAGGCTTTAGTAAGTAAACAAAGCCACTGAGAAGCTCGAACTGGGTGGAGCTCACAGCAGCTGAAGGAGCCGTGCCTGTCTCTGTAGACTCCACCTCTGGGGACAGGGCACAGCTAATCAACAACAACAACAAAAACAAAGCAGCAGAAACCACTGCATATGCAAACGACTCTGTCTGACAGTGTTGAAGAGAGCAGTGGATCTCCCAACACGGAGGTTGAGATCTGAGAAGGGACAGACTGCCTGCTGAAGTGGGTCCCTGACCCCTGAGTAGCCTAACTGGGAGACATCCCCC
>NW_012114644.1:1383087-1383656 GCF_000951035.1 Colobus angolensis palliatus
AAAGAAAAAAGAAGAAAAAGAAATGAATAAAGCTTACAAGAAGTATAGGATTATATAAAAAGACGAAATCTACATCTGATTGGAGTCCCTGAAAGTGAGGGGGAAAATGGAACCAAATTGGAAAACACTCTTCAGGATATCATCCAGGAGAACTTCCCCAACCTAGTAGGGCAGGCCAACATTCAAATTCAGGAAATACAGAGAATGCCACAAAGATACTCCTCGAGAAGAGCAACTCAAAGACACATAGTTGTCAGATTGACCAAAGTAGAAATGAAGGAAAAAATCTTAAGGGCAGCCAGAGAGAAAGGTCGGGTTACCCACAAAGGGAAGCCCATCAGACTAACAGCAGATCTATCAGCAGAAACTCTACAAGCCATAAGTGAGTGGGGGCCAATATTCAACATTCTTAAAGAAAAGAATTTTCAGCCGAGAATTTCATATCCAGCCAAACTAAGTTTCATAAGTGAAGGAGAAATAAAATACTTTACAGATAAGCAAATGCTTAGAAATTTTGTCAGCCGGGCACGGTGGCTCAAGCCTGTAATCCCAGCACTTTGGGAGGCCGA
>NW_012114644.1:1386345-1410363 GCF_000951035.1 Colobus angolensis palliatus
GGGGGGAGGGGGGAGTGGGGAGGGATTGCATTGGGAGTTATACTTGATGTAAATGACAAGTTGATGGGTGCTGATGAGTTGATAGGTGCAGCACACCAACATGCCACAAGTATACATATGTAACAAACCTGCACATTGTGCACATGTACCCTTGAACTTAAAGAATAATAATAATAATAATAATAATAAAAGGAAAAGAAGAATAAGATGGGTTAGAAAATGAAAGAGCAACAAAATATCCTTCATCTCATGAGTTTTTTTTATATCACATTTGATGGTTGAAGCAAAAATTATTACACCATCTGATGTGGTGCTCGGTGTAGGTAGAAGAAACACTTATGACAATGATAGTTAAAACAGGAGAGTAAAACTATATGAAAATGAAAGCAGTCTAGTCATGTGTTAAGGATTTGTTTACCTAACGAATAAAGTAAGTTTGGTATTTTCCCTAGGGATTTTGTTTTAAATACATTTAACATTACTGGCATAATATCTGATGTCTAGATGCTTTCTATAGGCTTACAAAATATTTAAAATCTGAAAGAAACATTATTAATACAAAAATATATAATAACAAATATTGCAACATTAAAACAGTACCTTTGAGCTCCTCAAAACTACCAAGATCATGAATGTCAAATAGGGGCTCAGAAACCATTTAAAAATAAATAAAATGTTAAGACTCTTTTTTTTTGACAGAATCTCGCTCTGTTGCCCAGGTTGGAGTGCAGTGGCGCAATCTTGGCTCACAACAACCTCGGTCTCCAGGACTCAAGCATTCTCATGCCTCAGTCTCCTGAGTAACTGGGATTACAGGCACACGTCAGCTGGCCTGGCCTTTTTTTTTTTTTTTGTATTTTTAGTAGAGACAGGGTTTTTCCATGTTGGCCAGGCTGGTCTCAAACCCCTGACCTCCAAGTGATTCACCCACCTTGGCTTCCCAAAGTGCTAGGAAAACAGTCATGAGCCACCATGCCCTCGCATGTTAAAACTCTTGATGAGTAACTGTAATATATATTTCTGGTTTGAATCATGGACCAGAAATTTTAAAAAACTATAGAGAATATTATTAAAACAATGAACAATATATGAATATAAGTTGATGAATGGTTAGTAATGGAAGTACTTAAAGAAAGTGTTACAATGTCAAAATACTCTCAAATTATTTAGGAAAAACAAGAAATTAAACTATGTATGTATATACATAAAGTAAAAGAATCTGAGTGAGGAAGTAATAAAACAAATAAGAAAAATGCCAACAGTTGATAAATGTGAGAAAGAATATAAAGTTCTTTGTATATTCTTCCAACTTTGTAAGTGTAAGGTTATATCAAAATTAAAAATTTCAAAAAAAAGGGCTTGTTTAAGGCAAGACAAAATCTTGGGTAATACATAGGCACACTGGAATTATGCATTGACATAAAATTCTTAAATTTATTGAAGCAGTAGCTCCACTGATAAAGATATCAATTACCATGATAAACACAAAAATAATCAGAAATAATAAATAGTATATAACAATAGAAGCATTTAACATGACCTTAACATAGTAGAAAGACCACTTGAGGCAGGAATTCAAGACCAGCCTAGAAAACATAGTGAGATCCTGTTTCCACAAAAAATAAAACCGTTAGCCAGGGATGTGGTGGCATGTGCCTATAGTCCTAGCTACTCGGGATGCTGAAATGGGAGGATTCCTTGAGCCCAGGAGTTTGAGACTGCAGTGAGCTATGATCATCACATCACTGCATTCCTGCCAGGATGACAGAGCAAGACCTCATCTCTAAACAAACAAACAAACAAAAAAACTCACAGTATGTGTATCTGTATATATTTTTTATAAAAAGAAATAAAGTGACACTATAACTTATGATCAATGAATCCATGAATAATGAATCAAGTAGCATTTTGTTATATATTCACAAGTATGAAGTATATTTATTACCTATGGTACAAAGTGTGTTAAGAATATAAAAAATAGAAAAAATATATTAAATAGTTTTAAAGATATTGAAATTTTAATGAATATTAAATTTCAGGCATTTTATAGTACTAAGCATTAGATTAGTTTAGGATAGGCCTTGTATAGAATAGAAGTCATTGTCCTCAGCTCACTGACAAGATAATACATGTAGATCACCTAATAGCAATTATTAGGAATTTTAAGGAATTTTATAAAATAACTAAATATATAAAATTTTTCAATTCCAGGTTTTTATAAAAACAATGTCTCATTATAGGTATAATTTTGTTACTCACTTTATTCCCTCAATTAAAGAACTTAAGATCATTTATAATGTTATTTCAATGTAGTGACATTTAAGTGTTCTTCTTGATTCTGTTATGCTAAAAGTCAAGTTGGGAAGAGACTATATAATCAAAATGAATTTTGTTTAAAATCTGAACTTTGTTATGACACAGAATGCCAGTTTAAATTTGACAACCTCATGTGAATTGTCATGAAAATGAGACAGTAATCAACATTACCAAAATGAAATGAAAATATATTTTGGCACTCAAGCTAAAGTATATAAAATCTAGAATATGTAGGCCAATCAAATATAGATCCCGAAGAAGGAAGGAAGATACCTCATAGTGACAATTACTGTATTAATTTAAGAAAGGTGGCCACAGGCATAACTTCTGCAATTGAAACTTGAGTGAGAAATGACCAAGACCAAAAATAGTAATTTTAATTGAACAATAAGAATAACATATGGAATAGCAATTATTAAGCAAAATGAAAGCAAGTCAAAAAGGTAACTGAATTTTATCGAGTGGAAAATAAAATATTTTAAGAATCTAAGCTGATGTCAAAATGTTATTAATCACATAATTACATATTGCCATCTGTATTAGCCCAGGGTTCTCCAGAGAAACAGAACCAATAGTATATGGACAGATACATCAGAGGAGATTTATTATTAGAACTGGCTCATGTGATTGTGAAGGAGGAGAAGTCCCACAATATGCTATCTACAAGTTGGATAACCAGGAAAGCAGTTGTGTATTTCAGTCTGAGTCCTAAGGCCTAAGAACCAGAGGAGCCAACAGTGTAATTCTCAGCCTAGGGCCAAAGACCAGTCCTGGTGGTTGGAGAGGGCAGTGGTATCTGAGCCCAGGGCCAAATGCTAATCCTGGGGGCTTGGGAAGCACGGTGGTGTCAATCTCAGAGTCTAAATGTCTGAGAATGAAGAATTCTGATGTCTGAGGGCAGGAAAAGATGATGTCCTAGCTAAAGACAGAGAGAGAGAAAGAGAGAATTTGCCCTTCCTCTGCTGTTTTGTGCTTTTTCAGGTCCTAACAGATTGGATGATACTGAAACACATTGGTGAGTGTGATCTTCTCTACTCAATCTACCAATTAAATGTTAATTTTTTCTAAAAACACTCTCATGGACACATCTAAAAATAATTTTTTACCATCTATCTGGACATTCCTTAGACTAGTCAACACATAAACTTACCCATCCCACCATCTATACTGATTGAGTAGAAAAGTCCAATATGCAGATTCCAATACCTTTTAGCTTCAGTGCCAAAATATATTTTCTTTTCGTTTTGGTAATGTTGATCACTGTCTCATTTTCATGAAAATTCACATGATTTTTTCATATGAATTTTGGCTTATGATTATAATATAGAAAGCCAAAAATAGTATCACTTCTACCCTCAGAGCTGCAAATCCTATAAACTGTCTGAAAATTCACAAGTTTTCTTAAATCTATAAGAGGGTTAAGGTCACAGAGGTAGGAATTATCGGAGCACTTATTTATCTGAAGCAGGTAACATTGGCCACTGGTTAAGATATTTCAGCTTAAAATATTGACGCATTGCCAAAGGCCACGTCTAGTAAGAAAATATGGAATCACTGGGAGGCACAGGCACAAAGGGCATTAGCATCCACTCATGGGCTCATTCACATGGACATAATGTGTGCTCATATAAAGATTGAGTGCAAGATGAAAGCATCGAGAAATATCCCTGATTGCCCAGGCCTGGAAGGATGGGACAGAAGCCACCGAACAAAAGTACAAGGAGCCCTGCCTGGATACTTGCTACTATCTCTCATACAGTAGAAAAACCTTATATCACTTGTGGAAGAGCAACTAATCCTGGTACCCTTAGAATATTTCTGAAAACATATGGTTTCTGGGGAAAATTTAAAAAAAAAAAAAATCTTTTTCCTAGGATAGAAGAAATAAGTCTTGGTGTAAAACTTCAGCTGAAGGCAGAAGAGAATATCTGTGATTAACTTGCCCACAAAACACAGAAACAGAGTGACTGTCTTAAGACCAAGGTTTCATCAAAACAAGAGAGAAAAAAATAGGAGGAAAAAAAAAACAGTATCTAAGAACAGAGAGACAAGTCTAACATCTGTGTAGTTTGGAATGGTAAAAGAAGACAGAGAGAACAGGGGTAGTGAAATATTTGAAAAAATAGCGTCAATTTTTCCTCTAAATTAATGACAGACTCCTATTAAGAAACTCAGAAAATATCCAACAGAATGTCAAAAACAAGCACAAATACACACACATACGCGTGCACACACACACACACACACACACACACAGAAATTATATTAAAATTGCCTTAAATGGAAGACAAAGAGAAAGACTTTATTGTGGCCAGACAAAAATATATTCATTACATACAAGTGAACAAATGGAAGAAATAAGGAGGACTTTTAATCAGAAATTATCCAAACCAGAACAGGACAGAGTGACATTTTTAACATGATGAAGGGAAAAAAAAAAAAAAACAAAAAACCGCCAAACCAATATCCTCTATCTGTATTAACCAGGGTTCTTCAGAGAAACAAAACTAGTAGGATATATGTAGAGATAAATGGAAAAAGATTTATTGTGAGGGATTGGCTTCTTGGGTATGAGATTAAAAAGTCCCACTATCTGCCATCTACAAGCTGGGGTCATTAAAGACGGTGGTGTATTTCTAGGCCAAGCCTAAAGGTCCAAGAATCAGGAGAGCTGATGTCCGAGGGCAGGAGAAGATGAATGTCCCAGCTCAAGCAAATTTGCCCTTTCTCCACCTCTTGTTCTGTTTGGGCCCTCAGTGAATTGGATGATGCCCATTCACATTGATAAGGGTAATTTTTTATACTCAGTGTACCAATTCAAATGCTAGTATCTACCAGAAATACCTTCACAGATACACCCCCAAAATAATGTGCTACCAGTTACTTGGGCGTCCCTTAGCCCAGTCATGTTAACACTATACATTAACAATCACAAGTTAATCTCATGTCATTTTGGCACCTATATGCATCTCCTTAAACCGTATTTACTTTCCAAATATAAATAACAACATGGTCATAATTTGACCTAACTGGATACAACTATGCTGTATAGAACTGAAAATGCACTAATTTCCTCTTGTGTCAGCCAGTTTGTATTCCCCTTGCCTTTAGCAAGACCCTCAGTTATCATGGTTCTTTACCCGGCAGGGTGGCACAAACCTTCATGCCTGAAGGGTCTGGGCCTTTAGTAGTCCTGCCTGGCTATCGTAGTTTTTCCTTGACTTTAATCACAGGGAATGGTAACATTAAAACACATCTTAAAGGATATCCTGTATTCGGGCATATTCTTCCTTACCTTCATTGTGGAGTAATAGTTTAATTAATGTTTGGTAGTTAAGATTAATCACTCCAGTCAACACCATAATTCACTTCTTTTCCTGTTGATTCAGAGGCATGAGGATCCCAAAGTGGTCAGGTGGAAGTCTTAACCTCCAATTCAATCAAATCATTGTGTATCTCTTGGTAAAAGCGTTCCTCCTGAAGACTGCTCTTAGGCCAATAGATCATAAAGTCATAAAAACAGGAAGCAAAAATTTTGCTTGTGGGTGAATAGGGGTGATAATGAGTAGTTCCACTGTCATTTCCACCATTTAATTCCGAACTATTAATATGCTTAAAGAAACAAACAAGCGGGCCAGGCACAGTGGCTCATGCCTGTAATCCCAGCACTTTGGGAGGCCAAGGCGGGCAGATCACAAGGTCAGAAGATCAAGACCATCCTGGCTAACATGGTGAAACCCCGTCTCTACTAAAAATACAAAAAATTAGCTGGGCATGGTGGCGGGCACCTGTAGTCCCAGCTACTTGGGAGGCTGAGGCAGGAGAATGGCGTGAAACCAGGAGGTGGAGCTTGCAGTGAGCCGAGATCACACCACTGCACTCCAGTCTGGGTGACAGAGTGAGACTCCGTCTCAAAAAAAAAAAAAAAAAAAAGAAACAAGCAAGCAAAAAAGTAACAAAACCAAAAAATAAAACTGAAATTACTATTCTCTACTCAACACACATATATTTCAAGAATTAAGAGAAAATAAAGACTCTCTCAAGTAATCAAATATTTAGAAGAATCACTGACAATAGACCTAAAGCTCAATACATGTTAAAGAAAAGTCTTCAGGAAGAAGAAATATGATATAAATGAGACACAGGCATCTACAAAAGGAAATAAAAAGCTAGAAATGGAATAAAGGAAAACGTCAACTTTATTTTTCTCTTATGTTTAATCACACTAAAAGATAAATATATTAGTGCATTTGTGTTGCTATAAAATAATACATGACTCTGAGTAATTTATAATTAAGAAAGGATTATTTGGCTCACAATTCTATAGGCTATACAGGAAGCATGTCATTGGCATCTGCTTAACTTCTGGTGAAGTCTCAGGAAGCTTTCACTTGTGGCAGAAGGCAAAGGGGAAGCAGGTATGTCACACAGAGAAGTGGGAGCAGGCATGTCACACAGTGAAGTGGGAGCAAGTGAGAGAGAGCCACAGGTGAAACAAACAGCACTTTTGAACAACCAACTCTCACATGAACTGATAGAATCAGAACTCACTCATTGCTGTGAAGACAGCACCAAGACATTCATGAGGAATTCACTCCTATGACTCAAACACCTCCCACCAGACCCACCTCTAATTTTGAGGATCACATTTCAACATGAGATTCGGAGGGAACAAACATCCAAAGCATATCAATATCTAATTGTCTAAAACAAAGGTAGTAGCAATATATTGTGAGTTTATAATACATGTAAATATTAAATGTATGACAAAGAATGGGAGGGAGAAAATGAGAGTAGACCGTTGTAAGTTTCTTAGACAAAAGAAAAGCACTAGAACCAATAATTGAACTTGGTAAGGTTGGAGGATACAAAATCAATATGTAAAAAATCAATTTTATATCTATGTGCTAATAATGAAGGATTGAATATTGAAAATTTTTAAAATACTATTTACTGTAGCACCAAAAGTAGGAGTTAAAAGTGTAAAGGTTTGGTATTGATTTTGTTTCCTAACAATTCCTAAAATGCAGGTACATCTTTGCCTCATTCTTTCTTGAGAGTATGTTTATTTTGCTTTTAACATAAGGTATGGAATGGCTTTTTCTCACTTTTTGCTTAAGGAAGTAGAAAATTAAACTTCAACTGCTGAAAACAGAATAACCACACATTAGGGAATTGGGGATTACAATGTTTCAGGTGTTTTAGAACAGCCTTAATAATCTGAAGTTTCACATGCTCATTTACATAACACATGGGTTCTAAGACTGTTGAGTTTCACTTATTCCACATACTGAACACTAACAGCAGCATGTGTATGTTTTTGAGATATCAGATGTATAATCTTGGAATGGTATTTGAAATACTAAATGCATTTAAATGAACTAAAATGATTCAAGAAGAGCATATTGCACTTACAACACTTATACTCTATGCTATGGGCTTCTAAAAAGAGGTGGGTGTGATGCTGTGAAGAAAAGCAATTCCATTCTCAGTAGGTTATCACAGTGTATTTTCAGAAGTTTCTAATTGAAGGCATGCTTCATTTGCCTTGGCTATAAAAAAAACCTACATTTGCTCATGATTATGTCTGTAAATGCCCTCATAAAATGTACTCTAGCAAACACACCCACACACTTGCATATGCACACACACACATGCATATACACACATTTTACAATTTACTTAGAAATGCTTTCATGTAGATTACACTTCTTATTCCTTGTGTGGTTTATCTGAGATTACTAAGAGGATAGAAAAGTTAAATATTAATATAAAGTAATTTAAATATACTGAATCATATCAAAAATCCTGAATTCTGATTTATGAATTTAATTTATTAAAATAAAAATTTAATTTAAAAGGAAAATGTCAAAAAGAATTGCCTAAATTATGTACTCCATATCTTGATTTTTAAAAAATCAATGATTCAATTTTTTAATGGTGTTAATTGCTTCATTTAGATTTTCTTGAAAACATTGATATGCTCCCCCATACACAGGTATACACACATGCATACATACAAGAAAAGAGATAAAGTGTATTTGATATTGATGTTCAATATTTCTTTTCATCCTGTAACTTTCTATTCTCATTCTTTTCTTATAAAGGAATAAGAGGTGTATAATAACACACTCATATTTTCAAGATAGTTGTATGGGATAATAATTACTGTTATAGAAGAATATAAGACTGAATTACAAATTGAATACTAGTAGAGTCTTTAGAAAAAAAGATCATCATGTCAATTGCTGGCATTCGGTGTCTTCTCTTCTAGCTCGAAGAAGGTAGAAAACACCAGAGAGTAAAATACTTACCTCTATGAAGTCACTCTCATCACATGAGCTGCAATTCTTAATAACCTCTGCCTAACAAACTCCACTTTCATGAATCCCACCCACTTTAAGATGCAAAAACTTATTTCAAAAATCAGAAGTTATCTCAGGCTTTGTTGCCATACGGACATGTGCTAAAACCTTAGATATTCCATTTAATATGCTATGTGATGTTGAACAAAGTACTTATCCCTGTGAGCCTCAGATTCATCAGGTGAAAACTACAAAGTCACTGAATGAAGTAGCAAAACAATAAGAGTAGAATTACTGGTCCATAATGACTCATAAATAGTGAACATAGTATTACCATAAAATTACCACTTCTTAGAGAGAGAGAACTTTGTTAGAACATAGGTTTCCTCTGTGTGTTGCAAAATGTTATACTTTACAGATGATTACTCATGCCTTTCAAAATACAGAGGTGTCCAAAATCAAGTCCAAAAAAGCCTTAAAACTTAATAACTGAAGGAAGTGAGATAGCTGAACATCTTTTAAATTCATCAAGACTAGAGGGAGAGGGGATGTACATCGCACGCGAAGCAAAGTCAAAAGTGAAAATTTCACATTGAAACCTACAACGAGGGTGGTTTATATCAACTCTTAAATTATTCACTTATTTATTATTTCAGTAACTGTGTATTATCTATTGTAGTTTTAGCACCATTCTTGACAGACTTTGAAGACACAGTGCTGAATATTCAAGGGGCCTCTGCTCTTGTGAATTGCATGAATACAGATCTGCAGAAATAAATTATTTTCTTGAAATTATTTCATTTGTTAGTTTTTAAGTGTATGTGCCTGTCTAATAAATAAATAAATATAACAATTTCAGATGGTTGTAAAAGAAAATAAGAGCTGGAAAGATGGTAAAATGAACAAAAGAAAAAGGAGATCATAAACATGAGACTTCATCATAGTTTGAATATAAAGATCAAGAAGAAAGTGGAATAGAGCTGCCAACTGTGGTTTGTGGTTCACGCATTATTATACACATAGTTAATGCAAGAATATTTTATTTCATTCACATAATTAACATGTGTGCCATTAATGGCAATAGTAATTTAAGAGAAAAAAATAGAAGATTAGAGCTGCACAGTCCAATAAAATTGCTCTTTGCTACATCTGGTTACTTACATTTAAATTAAATAAAACTAAAAATTTAGTTTCTCAGTCATGCTAGCACATTTCAAGTGCTCAGTGTTGAAATTCTGCTAATGGGTGTCATATTGAACCACACAAACACATACTATTTCCACCTACGCAGAAATTTCTATTGGATAGTGCTGCTTGACAGTTTTGAGTTGCCAGGGATAATATTTTAAAGCGTTCTGAAACTCAGAATAAAAGGCTATGATTATTGATAAATAATATAAAACAATAAATATGAGAAAACATCTAAAAGGTGAATATCGAATTTCAGGCAGGAGGATTAAGTACAAAAGTCTACACGTTGCAACAGTCAGTAGGAAAAGGAAGAAATCATGAATGAGATGATATGAGAAAATACAAAATATTTTGAGAATGAAAAGGGAACAAAAGAAAGAAGTTTGCTAAAGGATTAGACAGTCTGAAAAATAAACAACTAAATAATAAAACGCTAATAGTTATCGGAGACTAACAATTCAGAAAAAGATGACTACATTGGTGAATTAATAGTTCTAATATATTTGTGTCTGCAATTGGAGTACTTTTCTTAAATGAGAGAAGCTGTAAATAAGAAAATTGGCCTGGACCTTAAAATATTTATTTGAATACTAATATATTTTAAATTATTTCAGTTCATAGTTCATAATGGGAAATGAAAGGGGAGACACATAATTGAGCATGGTTCAGATTATATATCCAGCAGAAGATTGAAGATCCATGCCTGGGAAACAGTTAATCTTGTCAAATGAATATACCTGTATCTTCTATATACATGTTACACACATGTATGCATATACAAATGCACACACATACATATAGAAGTTCCAAGTATAAGAAAATTAGACTACTTGGAGTCCCCAATGTACCTCTGAGTAAGGAATAATATAGCATTACTACATATCACCTCAAAGTATCTTTCTGCACAACATAATTCTCTAAAAGAAGTTCACTACTAGTGCCAGGACTATACCATATAAAACAGCAGTAAAAATGCCACTTTTGAGGTTGCTTATAAATTCTTGGGAACAAAGATTCCCTATTAAGCTATCGTTTAGCGAAAGCATTGATGAGACACCAAGTAACAAGCAGAATCACCAATATTTATCTGGATTTTGAATATTTATCTTAGAAAAGAGCGGCTGTGCCCAGACTGTAACATCATAGAGGGTCTGGCCTTCCAGAAACCTGTGATTAGCAGGCAAGCTGACTTAGAAATTGCAAAATTAGTTGTATGCAACCAGGTTTTTTAGAACAATTTTTTTAATGATTTTCCCTAAAACCCATTCTAAAAAACACATCAGTAATTCTCACTGAACTGCAATTGCACTAAGGAAGTTTACCTGACCCTCTCCTCTTGTCATTGATAGTGTTGGTGGTGGTCTTCTGCTGATGACTCCAGAGTGGAGGGAGAAGGGCATTATATATTTAGCCTCATCTATAGTCCGTATCATTCTAGCACTTAGTGGCAGTGTCACCAAGTCTATCCTATCTTACTAGCCTCTGCCAGACCAAACCAACAAAACTATAATGAGAATATTTGACTTTTTTTCTAACTGGAGTGTTAGGTAGATTTTAAGCATTTAGTACAGTGTGACAGAGAGAAATGTTGTTAACTCTTTATATTGAGACCGCCTAGTATTGTGGAAAGCAGACATCACCATATTACAATCATCTGGTTGAAGATAGAAGGTGCTCTGCATGAACCAACTACCTCTAATGATCCCAATCATTCTGACTAATGAGGATCCTTCAACTCCTTTTTCCCTTTGCCTGTACTCCTTTCAGTATTTTTCAGTTGTTGCGTTCACCCTGGCTCTCTGGAATGAATTTCTCTACAATGACGGTATAATTTTGCCTGTTGATTCTCTGAGCATCATGACCTGGAACAGAACTTCAAGCATAAGTAAATGAGGTTCCAACTGGCAGACTCCATGAGGGGAAGATGGGCTCTAGTCCTGTGATCGGGTAAATGGATTGTTCAAATCTAGTTGAGTCTTACCTCAGAAGAACCAAGTCTGTGTTTCTTGTAGATTATGTAAAAAGTAAATGCAAACACTGATCTGCAAGACAGACTTTTTACCCCTTGTTACAACGTTAGACCTTTTCAGTAAATTTTAGAAGCTATTGACACATTTTTGCTTTTCTGTCTTGTAATACAGTACAAAAGAAATCATTTTAGCTACAAATGACTTTCTCTTTAGTGTATAAATTTATGGTAGTGGTATAAGATTATGTAAAACATCCTCTTTCTCTGATGCAAATTGGGGAGCAATGCTGACAATGTGGTTCAAGTAAAATGTTATATGTAAGCAAATAATCATGACACACTGCATAGGCAGTCAGGAAAAGATAGTAAAGGTATTGAATAATCACCTAACAAACTTGTATTTGTATTACATTTGATCATTATATCAGAAATTTCACAGAGTTCTTGTAGTGGTAGGGTCATTAATTTTCAGAACTAAGTTTTCTGTAATAATTTCATTGGCTACACTGTGGCAGATTGAAATATAAATACATTAAATGAAACCTGAAATCACATTTTTAAGTGGAAAACATTCCATTAGTCAAAGTTTGCCTTCAAAAAAGCCTACTAGTTGTGGGCTTAAACATCCATTGTTTCCTTTTTCTTTAATAATAGAGCACAAGATTTTTAGCTGGACACATAGTTGTCTCAAATAAACAGTACAATTCCCCAGCTTCCCTTGCAGCTACTTAAACTCATGTTCATGGGTTATGGGAGTTGCAGGCAGAAGTTTCATGCTTATTTGTAATAAATGCCCTTATATAAAGGTTCATACTTTTCTTTGATCTGAACACATTCCTACTGAATGAAATATATGTGTGAGGAGTAGAACTAGAATCGCCATATCAGATTATGAAGAGGACTCTGAAGACTGCAAAGCAGTTAGAAGATACATTCATCTGGACTGCAACTGCTGTACTAATGCTGCAGTGTGTAGTTTACTACTGTTTTACATGAGATATTTTCTGTTGCATGAGTTCATGTCATTTGTGATTTTCTGTTAAGTATAGTAGCACCTAATTGTAAAAGTGCTGTAAGTTGTAATCACATTGAGCAAGAACTTAAATATCACAAATAATAAAGTGATACAAATGACAACATTTTGTCTCTGAAAAAATGTAACCTATTTTATGACACTTTAAAAAAGAAAAGATGGGAATTGTGAGTACCATGTAGTGTACCTGACTTTCGTCTTTCATATTCATAAGTGGTTAAACATTCATTTTTGAAAAATGTATTATTTTTCTATCAATTGCTCAATAAATACCTGGTTTTATTGTTTATGCTATTTAGAATTTTGCTAAGCAATATAAGAGCAAGAGGTACAAAATATTTTGGGTTTTTGTTTTGTTTTGTTTTTGAGATGGAGTGTCGCTCTGTCTCCCAGGCTGGAGTGTAGTAGCACAATCTTGGCTCATTGCAACCTCTACCTCCTGGGTTCAAGCGATTCTCCTACCTCAGCCTCCCAACTAGCTGGGATTACAGGCACACCCTGCTACACCCAGCTAATTTTTGTATTTTTGGTAGAGACGGACTTTCGTCATCTTGGCCAGGCTGGTCTCAAACTCCTGACCTTAGGTGATCTGCCTGCCTTGGTCTCCTGAAGTGCTGGGATTACAGGTGTGAGCCACCACACCTGGCCAATATTTTGGTTTTTAATAAGGTTACTCTGTCTTTGAACAGCAGCCTTAACTTCACCAGCTGTGTACTCTAAAGCTGTTTACTTTGCCTGTCTGAGCCTCAGTTTCCACAGAAGTAGGATGAAGATAGTAATAATACTTCACAAAGTTATTGTTAAAGTTAAATATGATATAAATTAAGAAGCTGTTAATATTTTACAAGGCATCAAGATCATATTTCAAACTTTCATTTTTGTAATGATGAATATGGAAATGATCAATAAACAGGATAAGACTACATTTGAAATGTACCACACGTTTTATTTCTCACATTAATGTATTTAGATATTTATTTCATGTAAACTTCAAAATAAAACAAAAAATAAAGGATACCTTGGTCATGTGCAACAAAATGACCTTAAAGGTAAATCTTACATTGAGTTAAATTCTGGGAACTACAAGGGGTTAAACAATAAAGTATAATCTAATCTAAGTGAAGTGAGTGCTTCTGCAAAATTGTATTTACTCCAATTATTTTTCAGTATCCCATCTTAAAATCTAATGGGTCCGGACTAATTTAACAATTCTAGTATAACTTAGAAAAGTTAGGTTTTCTAGGTTTCCCCTCCTTGGACTGTGTACAAACTAACTTATTTACTGGAGACAACCTGTTAACTAGAATTAATATAACCATTGGTATCTTCATATGATATTTTTCTAAATTCAATAAGATATAATTAATTGATTTGAAAAACAAGCTTTATTATATTAGACATATATGGAAATTTATTTCTGACTTGACTGTAGGAAAATTAGGTTTGTCAAGTCATGGAGTTTGTGAGCACATCAACTAACCCAAGCAATCATGGTTACCAACAGTACAACATATGCAACTTAATGACACAATTTGCCAAAAATGACAAAAACTGAATCCCTGCTGAACACTCTTAAGTGGGGTACCTAACTTCAGATGCTTTTAGTTTGCATAATGGCTTCCCACATGACATAAGATAATAAGAAGCAGAAAAGACTCACAAGCAATGCTTGACTTGTTCCAACTGCTTGTGAATTAAAAACAGCTGTGGACAGTAGGAGGTTGGTCTCTAGTTAAATAAAATGTGGGCAACATAGATAATGATATTCTCTTTCTTGAAACAGAGTGTTAAGAACCATTAAAAGAGAAGCGAAGGACTTATAAACGTTACCAAGCACTTTCAGTGAGGTAGTTATATTTTAGGAATATTTAAATATTTTCAATCCCTTGATTTCATTTTCTTTACTAGTAATTTTCTAAATCATATTTAAATCACTGCCAATATCACACAAATCTGAGCTCCTTTCTTTTTTGCAAATAAAATTTTGAACCATGATTAATGCAAATTAACCATAGTTAAGTGCCGGAAACAGAGCAACATCTGATTTGTAAACAACATTCAAGTTTCATTGAGCTGTGAATATTATGAGTAATACTGGTATGCACTCACCTGTCAAGAATAGAAGCAGATCTTCCAACACATAAGCAATAAATACAATCATAACAGACAATTGCATCTGTGTGCTTGGTCTCTGCCTATTTAAATAAACATCAAACAAATTTGTATGATATTTGCAATGATTTATAGACATACACAAAGAACATAGACATGTGATTTCCCATTTCTAACATATATATTATTATATAATCATAGGAAATATTTGTGGACTACCTTGTCTTTTGGTATCAATAATTTCAGAAATAAGGTCTTTGGCAAGTTGTTCCTTATCATTTCAAACATTAATGCGTAACACAATTGTCTGTTATGATTGTATTCATTGCTTACATTTTGGAAGATCTTCTATTCTCGACAGATGTGTGCTTACCAGTATTATTAATAATATTCACAGCTCAATGAAACTTGAATGTTGTTTACAAATCAGGTGTTGTTCTGTTTCTGGCATGTAACACAGAAATAGAGGACAGCATCTAGCAAAGTGAACATTTTTCAAGGAATTAATAGTAGTCACTAGTTTCATGATTCAATAATTCATGATCATAGACAAAAGGTACAATTTTCCATCTTTTACTTTTTTTCCTCAGTTGTTAAAAATGCACCCATGAAAATATAACTTACCTTTTAGAATGTTGTTTTAAGAATTTATGGTATGTGCACTATGAAAATGTAATATTCCTGAAAGGGAAAAAAAGGACACTATAATTAATAAAGAGTGCATTGTCTTTTCACTAGCTTTGCATTCAATTTTAGATTTTAGAAGAGGCAGGATCCTAGGAACAGAACTGGATGGGAGATGGATATCTTAACTCTAGCTCGTTAGGAGTCACTAACCAGCCCTTAGACCTTGGAAAACATCTCTGTATGATCTCATTTTCTCAATAAACGTTTGACACGAAGACTTGGAATTATTATTATTATTATTATTATTATTGAAACAGATCATCAAGAGTATCGCTCTGTCGCCCAGGCTGGAGTGCAGTGGTGCAATCTCGGCTCACTGCAAGCTCCGCCTCCCGGGTTCATGCCATTCTCCTGCCTCAGCCTCCAGAGTTGCTGGAACTACAGGCACCAACCACCACGCCCGGCTAATTTTTTGTATTCTTAGTAGAGACGAGGTTTCACCGTGTTAGCCAGGATGGTCTGGGTCTCCTGACCTTGTGATCCGCCCGTCTGGGCCTCCCAAAGTGCTGGAATTACAGGCAAGAACCACTGCGCCAGGCTTGACTCTTAAAATTCTTAATTCTGGCTGGGCACAGTGGTTTAGGCCTGTAATCTCAGCACTTTGGGAGGCCGAGACGGGCGGATCACGAGGTCAGGATATCGAGACCATCCTGGCTAACACCGTGAAATCTCGTCTCTACTAAAAATACAAAAAATTAGCCGGGCATGGTGGCGGGCCCCTGTAGTCCCAGCTACTCGGGAGACTGAGGCAGGAGAATGGCGTGAACTGGGGAGGCGGAGCTTGCAGTGAGCCGAGATCGCACCACTGCACTCCAGCCTGGGTGACAGAGCGAGACTCCGCCTCAAAAAAAAAAAAAAACAGTTAATTTTAAGAATTTAAAGTTTTCAAAACACTTAATTTATAAAACAATTCCTCATCAGGAAATTATGGCAACAAAAACAAAGAATCTTTGTATTTTGAGGGGTCTATGTGAATCCATTTTAGAAACATGAATTATATCATTCTGAAGTTAGTTGAAAATGTAATTGACAATATGTACCTATACAGACATATATACGCATATTGTGTATGCATTTGCACATGTATGTATGTGCATGTGTGTGTGCACACACGCATGTCATTATTTCTGTGTTTCTGTGCAACACAACTTCACTTCCTGAAATATATGGTATAGAAAGTGGAAGGTAGGATGTTTTTTAATTAAAAAGTTTAGAACAATTTTAAATATGATCACTATGTTCCTAATATATTTAACTTCTAGAAGCTCTTCCCTGCTCACACCTCTTGATTTCAATTATCACCTCACTGCTAACATGCCCTAAATATATAACTTTCTTTGGTTCCGTCTCATATTTCAAACTGTGTACTGAACATTTTAAATCTGTAACCTTATTATCACCTCAAAGATATCTTTTCTGTTTTCTTTCTTAATATCCCTTCCTTTCTGCTTTCAAAGAGGCCACTATTTTACTGGTTGCTTTAGCTAAAAATTTGGCAAACAATTTTGTGTTTTTGATAGAAGTATAACATCATATACCCACATAATTGTACAACTTGATTAATTTACCCAAAGTGAAAAGAGCACAAAATTATCACCCAGATTAAGAAGCAAAAAGCAGAGAGATTTGTGAAGGCCCTGAGAGCCAGGGAACGTGGAAATTGAATCACTAACACATAATCATATTGAGAGGTCTTTATGCTGCATGGAAAGCTTAGTTTGTCACTGTGAGAAGAGTAGATAAAGCTGGGAGAGTGCTTCACAATGGAAGGTGAGATTCCCAGTTTAGAGCTTAAAGGCAAGTTCGGCAAGAGTTAGGTTAGGCCTTGTTACCAACTGAGAGCACTTTTTCCAGGACAAAACCTGCACCAGTGAGAAACTGCTAAGAACAGAATTTAAATTGGGTAGGACAGAGACATTAAAGACAAGACAAGAGAATATCCAGATAGAGAGTGGAGAGAGGAGCAAACTAGGTAAATCTCAAGAAATAAAAGTTAGAATTTGTAACATTTCTTGATAACAAAGCAGGAGGGAGTCCTTACTGTCTGTGTGAGTTAAATAACACTTTGGAAAATAAAAACACAGCAGAAAGACATGCCCACACAATGTAAATATTTTAGCCTCACAGTTTAATATGAAACGAAATAACTTTAGGAAAATTCTAGAAAGATTTATGAAAAAACAGAGAGTTATTAAACATTGGTCTCTCAGCTTCATACTCACCCTGCCATACTCTGCTTTATGGGAATCTGAATTACATCAGTCTCTGTGGAAAGCAGTTTGGAGAGTTCTCAAATAAATGAAAACAGATCTATCATTCAGTACAGCAATCCTATTACTCAGTACATACCCATAGAAATATTAATCATTCTATCATAAAGACAGATGCATGCATATGTTCATTGTAGCACTACTCACAATAGCAAAGACAAGGAATCAACCTAGGTCCCCATCATTGGTGGACTGGATACATACAATATGGTACATGAACAACAGAGAATACTAATCATAAAAAAGTACAAAATAATGTCTATTACAGCAACATGGATGCAACTAGAGGTCATTATCCTAAACAAAATAATGCAGAAATGGAAAACCCAAATACTGCATGTTTTCACTTATAAGTGTGAGTTAAACATTTAGTACACGTGGACAGAAAAAATGAAATGATAGCCATCAAGGCCTACTTCAGGTAGAGACTGGGAGGAGGATGAGGACAAAAAAACTCCCTATCAAGTACTATGGTCAATAGCTGGATGATTAAATAATTTATGCACTAATTCCCAGTGGCACACAATTTCCTCATGTAACAAACCTGCACAGGTACCCCTGAAAATAAAATAAAATATGCAAAAAAAGTGAAATTCATGAAATCTTAGAAAAAAATTAAAAACATTTTTTCCACTACCACAGCCTCTAATAAGATCTTTTTTAAAAAAAGCTTTTATTTTAAGGTCAGGAGTACATGTGCAGGTTTGTTACACATAGGCAAACTTGGGTGATGGGGGTTTGTTAAACAGATTATTTCATCACCCAAGCATTAAGCCTAGTACTCATTAGTTATTTTTCCTGATCCTCTGCCTCCTCCCACCTTTCACCTTTCCAAAGGTGCCAGTGTGTATTGTTGTTCCCCTGTATGTGTCCATGGGTTCTCATCATTTAGCTCCCACTTATACACAAGAACATTCCGTTATCTGTCCATGCATTAGTTTGCTAAGGATGATGACCTCCAGCTCCATCCATGTTCTTGCAAAGTATATAATCTCATTCTTTTTTATGACTGCATAGTATTCCACGATGTATATTTACCACAATTTCTTTATCCAGTCTATCACTGATCAGTCTATCACTGATGGACATTTATGTTGCTTCTGTGCCTTTGTTATTGTGAATAGTGCTCCAATGAATATATGCATGCATGAGTCTTTATAATATAATAATTTATATTCCTTTGTGTATATGCTTAGTAATGTGATTGCTGGATTGAATGGTATTTCTGTCTTTAGGTCTTTGAGGAATCGCCAGAGCATCTTCCACAATGATTGAACTAATTTATACTCCCACCAACAGTGTATAAGCATTTGCTTTTCTACACAACCTCCCTAGCATCTGTTATTTTTTTACTTTTTATTAATAACCTCTCTGACAGGGGTGAGATTGTAACTCATTGTGGCTTTGATTTGTATTTCTCTAATAATCAGTGACATTGAGCTGTTTTTTATATAATTGTTGGCCCCATGTATGTTATCTTTTGAAACGTGTCTGTTCATATCTTTTGAACACTTTTTAATGGTGTATTAGTCAGAATGCTCTAGAGGGATAGAACTAATGGAAAAGATATATTTTTCATTATTATATATAATATATATTATACATATTATATAGTTCATTATAATATATAAGTTTATATGTATATAGTTTATATATAACAATTTTTATATATAATTATATACATATACATATAAATATATAAATTTATATGTATGTAAATACATTATATGTATATAAATTTTATGTATATATGTATGTAAATTTATATATATGTGTGTGTGTGTGTGTGTATATATAAAGGGAAGTTTGTTAAGTATTAACTCACATGATCATAAGGTCCCACAACAGGCCATCTGCAGGCTGAGGATCAGGGAGAGCCAGTCTGAGTTCCAAAACTGAAAAACTTGGAGTCTGATGTTCGAGGGCAGGAAGCATCCAGCACAGGAGAAATGTGTAGGCTGGGAGGCTAGGCCAGTCTCACTTTTTCATGTTTTTCTGCCTGATTTGTGTCCCCTGGCAGCTGATTAGATTGTGTGCATCAGATTAAGAATGGGTCTGTCTTCTCAAGCCCACTGACTCAAATGTTAATCTCCTTTAGCAACACCCTCACAGACACACTCAGGAACAATAAGTTGCATCCTTCAATACAATCAAGTTGACATTCAGTATTAACCATCACAAATGGGTTGTTTGATTTTTTCTTGTGGATTTGTTTAAGTTCTTTATAGATGATGGATATTAGAACTTGGTCAGATGCATAGTTTGCAAACATTTTCTTCAATTCTGTAGTTTATCTATTTACTCTGTTGATAGTTTACTTTGCTGTGCAGAAGCTCTTTAGTTTAATTAGATCCCATTTGTCAATTTTTGCTTTTGTTGTGATTGCTTTTGGTGTCCTTATCATGAAATCTTTGACCATGCCTTTGTCCAAAATGATATTGCCTAGGTTACCTTCCAGGCTTTTTAATTTTGGGTTTTACATTTAAGTCTTTAATCTCGCTTGAGTTAATTTTTGGATATGGTGAAGAAAAGGCTCCAGTTTCAGTCTTCTGCATATGGCTAGCCAGTTATCACTGCACCATTTATTAAATTGGGAATTCTTTTCCCATTGCTTATTTTTGTCATGTTTGTTGAAGATCAGAGGGTTGTTGGTGTACAGTTATACTTCTTGGTTATTTGCTCTGTTCCATTGGTCTATGTGTTTGTTTTTGTACTAGTACCATGTTGTTTTGGTTACTGTAGCCCGGTAGCATAGTTTGAAGTCACATAGTGTGATGTCTTCAGTTTTGTTCTTTTGCTTACAATTGACTTGGCTACTGGGGTTCCTTTTCGATTCATATGAATTTTAAAAGAGGATTTTCTAGTTCTGTGAAAAATTTCAATGGTAGTCTAATAGAATAGCATTAAATCTATAAGTTGCTTTGAGGAGTATGGCCATTTTTACAATATTGATTCTTCTTATGCATAAGAATTGAATATTTTTTCATTTGTTTGTGTTATATCTGATTTCTTTGAAAAGAGTTTTGTAGTTCTCCTTGGAGAGATCTTTTACTTTCCTAATTACCTGTATTCCTAGATAATGTATTATTTTTGTGACAATTGTGAATGGGAGTTTGTTCCTGATTTGACTCTCAGCTTGACTGTTGGTGTATAAAAATGCTAGTCATTTATTCACATTGATTTTATATCCTGAGACCCTGTGGAAGTTATTTCAGAGCCTAAGAAGCTTTTGGGCTGAGACTATTTGGTTTTCTAGAATCAGGGATAGTTTGACTTCCTCTTTTCCTATTTGGATGCCTTTATTTCTTTCTTTTGCCTGATAGCCCTGGCCAGAACATCCAATAACATGTTGAATATGAGTGGAGAGAGAAGGCACCCTTATCTTGTGCCAGTTTTCAAGGGGAATGCTTTCAGCTTTTGCCAATTAAGTATGATGTTGCCTGTAGGTTGGTCATAGATGGCTCTTATTTTTTGAGGTATGTTCCTTCGATCCATAGTTTATTGGTAGTTTTTAACATGAATTGATGTTGAATTTTATGTAAAGCCTTTTCTTCATCTATTGAGATTATTATGCGTTTTTTGTCTTTAATTCTGTTTATGTGATAAATCACATTGATTTGCTTATGTTGAACCAACTTTGCATCCCAGGAATAAAGGCTACTTTACTGTATTGAATAAGCTTTTTGTTGTTGTTCTGCTGGATTTAGTTTGCCAGTATTTTGTTGAGGATTTTTACATCAATGTTCATTAAGGTTATTGACGTGAAGTTTTATTGTTGCCATTGTATCTTTGTCAGGTTTTCGTAACAGAATGATGCTGGCCTCAAAGAATGAGTTAGGGAAGAGTCCCTCCTCCTCAATTTTTTTGAGCAGTTTAGTAGGAGTGGTACCAGCTATTCTTTGTACATCTGGTAGAATTCAGCTGTAAATCTGTGGGGTCATATGATTTTTTCCTTTTTGGTTAGTAGTCTGTTATTGCCTCAATTTTAGAATTTGTTATTGGTTTGTTCAGAGATTCAGTTTTTTCCTGGTTTAGTCATGGGAGGGTGTATGTGTCCAGGAATTGACCTGTTTCTTCTAGACTTTCTAGTTTATGTGCATAGAGGTGTTCATAATATTTTCTGATGATTGTTGGTATGTCTGTGAAGTCAGTGGTGATATCCCCTTTGTCATTTCTGTAATTTTTTGAACTATCTCTCTTTTCTTTTTTATTAGTCTAGCTAGTGGTCTATCTTAATTTCTTCAAAAAACCAGATGCTAGATTCATTGATTAAGACTGGTTTGTCATGTCTCATTGTCCTTCAGTTTAGCTTTGATTTTTGTTATGTCACAACTGGATATTTACTCAAAGGAAAATAAATCAATATATCAAAGAATATCTGCATTTGCGTATTTATTGTAGAACTACTCACAATAGCATACATGAATTCAACCTAAGTATCTATTAACAGATGAATCAGTAAGTTAAATGTAGTATATATAAATGATGGAATACTATTCAGCAATAAAAAAATAATGAAATCATGTCGTCTACAGCAACGTGGATGGATCTGAAGGTTATTATGTTAAGTGAAATAAACCAGGCATACAAAAACAAATATCACATATTCTCACTCATAAGTGGGAGCTACAATACTTGGTATTATGGATAGAGAATAGAGTGATAGATACCAGAGACTGAGAAGAGTGGGTGGCCGGGAGGGAGGATGAAGAGAATTTGGTTAATGGGTATGAATATATAGTTAGATAGAAGGAATAACTTCTGATGTTTGAAATCAGAATATGCGGCCGGGCGCGGTGGCTCAAGCCTGTAATCCCAGCACATCACGCAACAATATTTTGTATTTTTCAAAGTAACTAGAGGAGAGGACTTGAAATGATACCAACACATAGAAAAGATAAATACTGAAGGTGCTGGGTACCCCAAATGACCTAACTTCATCATTACACATTCTATGCATATAACAAACACTCATGTGTACCTCACAAATATGTAAAATATTATGTATCAATAAAAGAAAAAATAGACAAAGAACAGGTTTTGTAATGAGACGGTGGAGAGTGCAAAACAGAAGGGCAAGTTTAGGAGAAGGGTGAGAAAGGAGGAAGAAAGAAAAAATGCAACATTATCATTGTAAAAGTTTAATAACCACAAGTAAATCAATATTGCCAAAGAAGAGGATATTATAATGAGTGTAAAACAAAAGTACGATGAACACATTTCTTGAAATGTACAAATTGTCAAAATAGAATAAAGAGAAATAGAAAATTTGATGACACTGTAACACATAGATAGTTTGATTCTCCACTTAAAATTTTTCCACAGGTCAGAACAATCCTTAGAGAGTGCTCCTGGAGCATAATAAAAAATCCAGGTGGCACAGGTAAACACAACCATAACGTATTTTAAAAATATTTGTTTGTTGAAATGAAACTAGAGGTGGATATCAGGAGATAAAAATAGCCAGGGAAATAATAATCCTAAACATAGATGGAAATATAAATTAAATATTAGCATTTCAGGAATACTGTGTTGATCCAAATGTAAAAATTGTCTATAAATATCTTTGTGTAATTTATTATACTTAGATGTCAACAATCAATCCTGATTAAAAACAAAACTAAACAAAACAAAAACAAGAAACACCATGTCTTGGGAGGATTTAAAGTGAACAAACTTGTATATACTACTAGCTGTGTGGTCACTTGGTATAATTATATTAGAAAAGTTAGCATGCATTTACTCTTCAACACAGAAAGTTTACTTCCAGGACTTAACCTAGAGAGATCCTTGTGCTTTGTGCCAGGAGGCATGTAGAGAAATATTCATAGATTTGTACACAGACGTTTAAAAAATTAAAAAAAAAAAAACTGAATGTCCAAAAACTACAGAATGGATAAATATAAATTGTTATAGTAGTATAAATTAGTTATATTTGCATAAAAAGTTAAGGGAGTGCAACTACACTCATCAAAATAAATTTTGGATGAAATAGAAATATCGGTGAAATAATGAAAAAACAAATAATAAAAATAAAAAAAAAATTAGGCAAAAAAAACACAGAAATAAATAAATGCTTTTTTTAAAGGTTTTAAAACTTGGAAAACTGAATAATATTAACACTTATGCCATATA
>NW_012114644.1:1410851-1413531 GCF_000951035.1 Colobus angolensis palliatus
GAGCGAGACTCTGTCTCAAAAAAAAAAAAAAAAAAAAGAAAAGAAAAGTTGTAGTTCACAATACAATTTTTTCAAACTGATTTTAGCTCAAATTTTTGTAATCAAATGCATCTAAGTTTTAGTGATTTAACAACCTAATGAATAAGCCAATGTGGCAAATAAGAAACTCTGTCATTTTCAGAATAAATAGAAATACAGGGGTCAAAAAATAAGACTGTAGATTCTCCATTTAGGCTTACAAAATATATTATCAAAAGTATTTCTTTTTTATTTTACTTTTTGATATTTAATTCTACTTTTCTTTTTGACTGGGAGATGAAAGTGCCTGGCAGACAATTAGTGGAAAAGTTCAACTTTTATTCCAATGAGCCCTAAGTTTTTTAGTATTTATGTCGTTTAATGCATTTCTTGTAAAATTATAAATGTCTGAAGCACTTTGTAAAGCTCAATTAGTGTCATAGTTATAAAATCATTGTTAACTGCTAAAACTATTAGTTGATGTGTTCTTTGATAAATTTTCCTCAAAGTGATATCCATTTAAACTTTAAGCTAGTCATATGTAAATGAAGCAAAGTTTAGACTTAACAGAATTGCTATATAAAAGTTAATCAGAATTTAAAAATAGCTTACAATTTTTATTACAAAATTTATTGATGTGAATGTTGTGAGAAGTGTTACTCAAAGTGCCATATAGGTCAGATCAAAATATATCTTATTGGCTTATTCATTAAAAAAAAAAGAAAGAAAAGTAAAGGAAAAGAAAACTCCTTAATTCAGATTAGCTTTATATGTGCAGGAATTTGAAGAGTATAACATACAAATTAGAAAACTCATAAAACCTCAGTAAAATATATCTAAAATTTACCTATTTTATATTCAGTATACTTTCTCTGTAAAGGGCAATAATATGTATTTTAGGTTTCGTGGACATGTGGTCTTTGTCACAACCCTGAACTCTGCCCTTATAGCTCAAAAGCAGCCATGGACAATACATAAACTAATAGGTGTGACTATTAGTGTTCTAATAAAACTTTATTTATAACAACAGGTAGCTGCCTGCTCTTGCAGGCCTTCGTTTGCTAAATTATGTTCTAGACTTTAATTAGCACGTTTAGTTTTTAAAACAATTATAAAGAGGACAAAGTTCTTTTGTGTCCCAAGTATCTTTTTTGACTATACACTTGTTTTCTGGTTTGTTTCTCAAAATCGCTTTTCTTTACTGAAAATTCTTCTGTTTAGGTTTTACTAACTGTAGCCCTGATTACTTAGCTGAAGAGCCTCCAATCCACTGTACCTGATTTCAGGCCTATCCCTTTTCAATTTATTCTCCTTATTTCAGCTAAAGGAATATTTCCTAACACAACATTCATCATACCCCTCTACATCTTAGTATACTTCATGGTGTCTTGTTGCTTTTATTATAATTATGTTCCAATGTTCTTTTGTTTAAAATGATAGTTGATGGTGATGGTGATGATGATAGTGATATCTGAATGCAATACTCATGTGATCCTTAAGATTAATATAAAACTTAATTATTGAAATTTAATGTGTTAAATCTTTAAAATTAAAGGCCAAATTAATGATCAAAGTTTGATCAGTTTGTAATTAACTTGAATTAATGACATTAATTATTGTTTTAATAATATTGTATATTGGCTTATGATGTATATTCATGAATTACATAAAATAAAAGTATTTTTGGATATTTCCAAAGATGTGTAGTTGAAAATCATGATTCTAACTTTTTTGTGTGAACAAATGATTTAACATGTAAGTATTTATAATTTGCCATACTCTCAACATGTGAAGAAGAATAAATTAAGTAATGTAAGGACAAACATGAATTTCCACTTCAAGTATCAGGAACTCGACAAGGTCTGGGTAAGCCTGGGGTTTTCTTAAGTATCTACATTTGTTCCATGGTCATTTTTATTGGAATGTAGGTGACTGCAAAAGGAATCAGTATGTTCACATGTCACGAATATTTTGGAACGCCTGTTAACATAACACTTACTTTATAAAATGCAACTCTTATTTTCATGAATGAGCATTCTAAGAAATGTACAAGTCATCTCCTTTAACCAATGAAAAAATCATTTCCTGGGAGGTCCCATTATATACCTTAGAACTTGTAAATAATTAAAGAAATATTTAGAAATAGATGTCCAGTCTGAAGAACTATGATAATATTGATATTTATTTCTAGTTTTCTGATCATATTTTGTTTCATATTAATAAAAAATGTAACACAATTTCTTCCAAGTCAATGAATTTTCATCACTGTTAAATGACACATCCAAGACAATTGTCTATATACATAAAAAAGGTTTGATATTCACTTGATGAAGTTATGTCAGTTGTTTAATTGAAGTGCTAAAGAATAAATATATTGCTTTATGCGGCAAACTGAAGTTTAACTCTGATGATCCCACAACTAATTTTAAAGTAATCCTGTCACAATATTGCATTAATTTGTAAGTATACTGTATGTTGGATGCTAAGGATTGTTTAAAAGCCAAGCAATGTGTTGCTAATTAATGAGCTGTGGATTCTATTTGTTTTTATTGAAACAATATCTGTTCTGAATACCATTATTGGACTCTCTACTGAGACATGCAATAAAATTCTACTGTATGGCTGGACGTGGTGGCTCATGCCTGTAATCCCAGCACTTTGG
>NW_012114644.1:1413881-1420839 GCF_000951035.1 Colobus angolensis palliatus
ATATATATTTTAATTATAAATATTTTAATAATATTGCTCATAAGTTTCTTTAATTTGTGGGGGAAATACTTTATTAATTGGAATTTATAGGCTCATTTAAATAAAAGCTATAATATTGAATTCAAATGGAAGCAATAATTATTCAAAGTGTTATAACATCAGCAATGTTTGTCAATTGTCTATGAGTACCAAAGTAATATTATTCATTTTATTTATAAAAATTGTTAATATTTTTTAATATATATAATGCATACCATATTTAATTTTTGACAATTTCACTAAACTGGTCTTATATTAGACCTAAACTTGTAACTCTAGAGTACTTTCAGTGTTAAATGAGCATATTATATGTTTTCAGAAACGGACAACACACAGTATCATAAGTGGATTTTTCTCCTTCAAACGTAGAATTTAATGACAGATATGCTGCGGGAAGTCAGGGACCCCAAACTGAAGGACCAGCTGGAGCCATGGCAGAGGAACATAATTTGTGAAGATTTCATTTTAATATGTACATTGATCAGTTCCCAAATAATACTTTTATAATTTCTTATGCCTGTCTTTAATCTCTTAATCCTGTTATATTCGTAAGCGGAGGATGTATGTCACCTCAGGACCACAGTGATAATTGTGTTAAATGTACAAATTGATTGTAAAACATGTGTTTGAACAATATGAAATCAGTGAACCTTGACAAAGAACAGAATAACAGCTATTTTTAGGGAAGAAGAGAAGACAACCACAAGGTCTGACTGCCTGCAGGGTCGGACAAAAAGACCCATATTTTTCTTCTTGCAGAGACCCTATAAATGGACATGCAAGTAGAAGAGATATTGCTGAATTCTTTTCCTAGCAAGGAATATTAATATTAATACCCTGGGAAAGGAATGCATTCCTGGGGGGAGATCTATAAACGGCTGCTCTGGGACTATCTGTCTTATGCAGTTGAGATAAGGACTGAGATACGCCCTGGTCTCCTGCAGTACTCTCAGGCTTACTAGGGAGGGGAAAACTCCACCCTGGTAAATTTGTGGTCAGACTGGTTCTCTGTTCAAGAGTCCTCAAACCTTGTTTTCTCTCAAACCTGTTATCTCTCGAACCCTATTTTCTGTTGTTTACGGTGTTTATCAAGACAATACGTGCACTGCTGAACATAGACCCTTATCAGTAGTTCTGCTTTTGCCCTCTGCCTTGTGATCTTTGTTGGACCCTTATCAGTAGTTCTGCTTTTGCCCTTTGCCATGTGATCTTTGTTAGACCCTTATTAGTAGTTCTCCTTTTTGCCCTTTGAAGCATGTGATCTTTGTACCTACTCCCTGTTCTTACACCCCCTCCCCTTTTGAAATCCTTAATAAAAACTTGCTGGTTTTGAGACTTAGGCAGGCATCACAGTCCTACCAATATGTGATGTCAGCCCCGGTGGCCCAGGTGTAAAATTCCTCTCTTTACACTGTCTCTCTTTATTTCTCAGCTGACACTTATGGAAAATAGAAAGAACCTATGTGGAAATATTGGGAGTGGTTTTCCCCAGTACAGATAGGCAACTATGTAGGATAAACTAATTATAACATATTATGATAAATGTTTCTTCCCTTTGGTTCCCCTGGGTAGGCTGTTGCTTATAAGATTGCCAGGGTTAATAAAATGCCACATTCAGTCTATATCACTGAACTTTAATATTGAAGACTGTATTCCTTTTGTTTTGTTCTGTTTTTTTTATACTTTTATTTAAGGTTCAAGGGTACATGTACAAGTTTGTTTTAAACTTGCGGCATTGGGGTTTGTTGCACAGATTATTTTGCCACGCCAGTACTAAGCCTAGTAACCAACAGTTACTTTTTTCTGCTCCTCTCGCTCCTTGCACCCTCCACCCTCTTACAGGTCCCAGTTTCCATTGCTCCCCTCTTTCTGTTCATGTGTTATCATTTAGCTCCCACTAACAAGTGAGAACATGCAGTACTTGGTTTTCTGTTCCTGCATTGGTTTTGTAGGAATAATGGCCTCCTGCTCCATCCATATTCCTGGAAAGGACATAATTTCATTTTTTTTTTTTATGGCTACATGGTATTCTACAGTATATATGCACCATATTTTCTTTATGCAGTCTAACGTTCAGGTCTTCTTTTGAAAAGTGTCTGTTCCTGTTATTTGCCCACCTTTTAATAGGGTTGCTTGTTTTCCTCTTGTAAATTTGTTTAAGTTCCTTATAGATGCTGGATATTAGACCTTTGTTGGATGCATAGTTGACAAATATTTTCTCTGATTCTGTAGGTTGTCTGTTTACTCTGTTGATAGTTATTTCTGCTGTACTTGATATTTATAAAAGTAAATATTTATAAATATGAAGATCTTCTTGTTTTCAAATAACCTGTATAGCACTGAGCCAATAACCCTACAGGGACAAGAACGCAGAGACAATGCTCAGTTGCCCCTGGACAAGTTCCAGCTTCCTGGTTTTCTATGGGCTAAATGTCCCCTAACTTTTTCCAAACACTTTTCCATAAAAAATTTAGGTATTGGGTTTATTCTAAAATTAGTGATTACAATCCATTTTCTAGGTAAAACCTTCAATTCTTAGTTTATGGTCATATATCCATTTATGAAAAACACTTAAAATTGCTTTTTTATATTTGAGCAGCAATAAATTACTTTCTATTGCTAATTATGACTTATCACTTATTCCACTTTATATTACTGCATTTTTTGAACATCATCACAGAATTGTGAGCATTCTAAATTCAAGTATTTCTAAATGACTACAAATATTGTTTTCTATGTAAAACAAATTCACTAATTGGCAAGAGTGACCCACTCCAAACTTAGTACCAGCAAATATAAATGAAAGTACTACGTATTCTTCCCAAATTAAGATGATCTCATGTCATATTTAGTTCTCTACTCCAAAACCCAAACGAGCCAATAATAAACTATTCTGAGCTTTTTAATATTTTGTCTTTTTTGTTTTGATTATACAAATTGTGATTTCTAGAGTTGGAACTGCTAATTATTTTTCTATATTTATCTAATATTCTTGCTTATCTAGCAGTCCTGCCTAACATTCTTGTTACTTTGACATGGGCAAGATTGTTCATTTGGGAGTTATCTTTGAAGAAAATGGGAAGAAACCCCGGTTAGGAGATTATATGTTTGTCGAAAATAGAGACAATATTATTTAAAACAGCTATAATAACTTTCTTTGTGTGATTGTCTCATAATGGAGTTCCTGTATTTAACCTTTGTTCATTCCTCACAGGAGGAAAATAATTAGCATTTTACAATGATAATTTAGACATGAATAAAGTCATCTCCTATTGCTTTTCTTTTTTCTTCTTCCTTTTTATTCTTTCTCCCATTTCTTGGGAAAATTTGAAAGTATATTGATCATTAAGTGCATACACTAAAATTATCTAGTCCTAATAAATATTGAGAAATGTATAAACAAAAATAAGTGTAAAATATTAACTGTGTAGAAAACTTCTTTGGTTTAAATCAAACTGGAATCTGTAATTGAGTTGATCAGCCATTGCTAACTAGTTAATAGATAAGAAGAACTTGAATTCTAATGAAAGAGGAGAAACTCTTAAAAGAGTATAAAAGGTTAGTTTATTTACCATAGGCTATAATTTATATTTTTTTAAAAATTTCCTGTAATATACCTGATGTAGAGAAGACTTTTTGGACACATTAGTATTAATGTTAAAGATTTAAAGAAAAATATGTTACACTTACCTACATTCAGTAAGTGAATATTTTAATTCTTTTTCAATTTCTTTTTCTGACTTTTTTTGCTTCAGAAACCTGGCAAATATACATAATAATATGTATGACAACGTTAATAGTACCATTATGTTTAACAGTAAACAATGGAAGGATCCTAAATGTGTATTGTAAGCTTAATTACATGCAGTTTACTCATTTAATGAAATCTTAATGAGCAATAAAAGAAATAGGTCAGAGCCATTTGTTTATACATAGATGATTCTCACAGAGATAAGTATAAAATATTTTATACTCAAGAGACAGAATAATTATACATATACACACTTACTTTTTGATAATCATTTACAGCATTACTAAGAAAACGTAAAGAGGTTTGAGTGGAATGATAATTTCTTCTAGCAATAATCTTTGGGAAGCTAAGAGAATAGTACAATAAAGGAATACATAGCATTGCTAATATTTTTTCTTACATTGTCTGTTGGATATAGATGATTTTGTTGTATTGTACATTACATTTTGTGTAGATCATAAGTATTGTAAACTATGTTTTAAAATTAATGCCATTAGTTTAATATGTTTCTTGTAATATGGGTTGGCTTAACTGCAAATTATGTCAAAAATATTTCAAATGAACACAAAATAAAATATATAAAATGACAAAATTGAAAGCTCAAAAAATTGTAAGAGGGAAGAAGTGAAAGAAAAAGGAAAGAGAGAGAGAGGCAGAGGAAATCATAAGGGATTAAATAATAGTGTCCTCCTCATTAGTGACAAAAAGACCATTTACTACTTGAAAGGATTTTCTTAAGGGAAATCTTGCATGAAACAAACATGTTTAATTGGAATTGCCAGAATCAATGCAAGGGGATGTAACAGTTACAATCTTGACAGAACCAAAATTGCAGAGCTTAAGTTAAATTCCTCAGTGGTACAACAGTGAAATGGTACAGTGGTAAGCCATTATACAAAGACTATGTTACTCTGAAGCAATGGAATGGGAAATTGGTGCCAAGAAAAAACTGAAAGAATCATTTCATACAATCTATTTTGGCTTTGAAAACTCCATTAAAATACTCCTGGGCCAGGTTCAGTGACTCATGCCTGTAATTCCAGCACTTTGGGAGGCCGAGTCAGGCGGATTACAAGGTCAAGAGATCAAGACCATCCCGGCCAACACTGTGAAAACCCGGCTCTACTAAAAATACGAAACTTAACTGGGGAAGGTGGTATATGCCTGTGGTCGCAGCTACTTGAGAGGCCGAGGCAGGAGAATCACTTGAACCCGGGAGGCGGAGCTTGCAGGGAACCAAGATTGTGCCACTGCACTCCAGCCTGGCGAGAGAGTGAGACTCCATTAAAAAAAAAAAACTTCCAAAAAAAATAAATAAATAAATATTTTAAAAAATTATATAAGTAGCTTTAAAAGAGAAAAAAAAATCAAACTCATGCATGAATACTTAAGATTATAATATCGAAAATCAGATAATATTGTGACTTCTGAATTCATTTGGAATGACATGTATTAAAATGAGTATTGGTATGCAGTCATAGTTTTAACTACCCTCTGGTCTGATGTAAGAAAATTGAGATTTAGCTCCTGCAGGCCCCAGAATTGAAGGTCTATATTAAAGGCACGAGAAAGCATGCCCTTTTGAGTATATGCTCTTCTTCATTGTAGCAACCACAAGAGGAAACTGAGATCCAAGCCATCTTTAAAAAAAAGGATATGTTCAACTGAAATAGGAATAATGGAAGATAGTTTTACTTCAGATTTTAAGCCCACACTAGGTATGATCTTAACAAACAAGTAACCTTAGGATTGAATTTTTCAGTATGAATGTGGTGTGTCTGTGTGTGTGTGCGTGTGTATGTGTGTGCACTTAAAAACTGGACTTTAATTTTTAAAGTAAGTTTGGAGATGGATTAAATGAATTTGATGTATGTTACATAAGAATAAATACCATTAAGCTACCAATGTCTTTTTTCACAGAATTGGAAAAAACTACTTTAAACATATGGAATCAAAAAAGAGCCTGCATTGCCAGGACAGTCCTAAGCCAAAAGAATAAAGTTGGAGACATCATACTACCTGACTTCAAACTATACTACAAGGCTACCGTAACCAAAATAGCACGGTACTGGTACCAAAACAGAGATATAGACCAATGGAACAGAACAGAACCTTCAGAAACAATACCACACATTTACAACCACCTGATCTTTGACAAACCTGACAAAAACAAGAAATGGGGAAAGGATTCCCTATTTAATAACTGGTGCTGGGAAAACTGGCTAGCCATAAGTAGAAAGCTGAAATTGGATCCCTTCCTTATACTTTATACAAAAATTAATTCAAGATGGATTAGAGAATTAAATGTTAGACACAAAACCATAAAAACCCTAGAAGAAAATCTAGGAGATACCATGCAGGACATAGGCATGGGCAAGGACTTCATATCTAAAACACCAAAAGCAATGGCAACAAAAGCCAAAATTGACAAGTGGGATCTAATTAAACCGAAGAGCTTCTGCACAGCAAAAGAAACCACCATCAGAGTGAACAGGCAAACTACAGAATAGGAGAAAATTTTTGCAATCTACTCATCTGACAAAGGGCTAATATCCAGAACCTACAAAAAACTCAAACACATTTACAAGAAAAAAACAAACAACCCCATCAAAAAGTGGGCAAATGATATGAACAGACACTTCTCAAAAGAAGAATTTATGCAGCCAGCAGACACATGAAAAATACTCATCGTCAATCGCCATCAGAGAAATGCAAATCAAAACCACAATGAGATACCATCTCATACCAGTTAGAATGGTGATCATTAAAAAGTCAGGAAACAACAGGCGCTGGAGAGGATGTGGAGAAATAGGAACAGTTTTACACTGTTGATGGGACTGTAAACTAGTTCAACCATTGTGGAAGACAGTGTGGTGATTTCTCAAGGATCTAGAACTAGAAATACCATTTGACCTAGCCATTCCATTACTGGGTATATACCCAAAGGGTTATAAGTCATGCTGCTATAAAGACACATGCACACATATGTTTACTGCAGCACTATTCACAATAGCAAAGACTTGGAACAACCATCCATCACTGACAGACTGGATTCAGAAAATGTGGCACATATACACCATGGAATACTACGCAGCCATAAAAAAGGATGAGTTTGTGTCCTTTGTAGGGACATGGATGCAGCTGGAAACCATCATTCTCAGCAAACTA
>NW_012114644.1:1420889-1423477 GCF_000951035.1 Colobus angolensis palliatus
TCACAAGAACAGAAAACCAAACACCGCATGTTCTCACTCATAGGTGGGAACTGAACAATGAGAACACCTGGACACAGAAAGAGGAACATCACACACTGGGGCCTGTTGTGGGGTTGGGAGAGGGGGAACGGATAGCATTAGGAGATATACCTAATGTAAATGATGAGTTAATGGATGCAGCACACCAACATGGCACGTGTATACATATGTAACAAACCTGCATGTTGTGCACATGTACCCTAGAGCTTAAAATATAATAAAAAGAAAAAATAAATAAACACAAATAAAAGATCCTTAATTCTCCCTGTTGAAAGTATAGGAATATATTTTTCCTTATCTTAGAGTATTTACTTGGGAAAAGCTGAATTTCTTACTTATTCCTCTCTTTCTTGGAAATCCACGTACATTTTGTAGAAAGCTGAATAAACCTCTTGCAAGCTATAAGAATAAGGGTTATCTTTCTCAAGTACCTGGGAACCATCACTTTGAAATGTCATAATCAAGGCAGATAATGTCCCTGCTCTTTCTGTCTGTGGAAAGGATAGAACCTAACTCTGGCTGAACTGGCCTTCAAGTTGCAAAACTAACTCTTATCATAAAGATTTTAAAAAGTTTATTTTGGGGGAGATAAAGCCAAATAGCTAAGACAGGTAGTAACTGCAATTAGCAAGTAAACAGGATAAACTATATGTGGCAAATGGTGCTTTACATAGTCTCATCTGAGAACGAGTTATTTATTGTTTATCTTGAGAACCTGTGTTTAGTGGGTTGTATCTGCTTGCCTGTATAAAACGGTGAGATTTCTTTCTGTCTTTGCAACCTTTTAGTGAATTGCCTGAGATTCATATCACATTCTAGTTAAATGTTCACTTAATAATAAATTATTTTCTTTCTCTTCTCCCTTTGTGAAGAGGTTTTCTGTGTTGGGAGGGTATTTTGTTTTGTTTTTAATTCTATTTCCTTAATAATTGCCACAATAGATTTGTTAAATCAAACTAACATTTTGCCGGAGAAGGCTTCCATGCTCACATACTTGAGATCTTATGTACAAACCACAACCTAACTTAGTAGAGCAGCAAACTAAAAACCTCATTTAGGAGTATGCTACTGTAATAATAGTGGAGTCTCAGCCAATCACAGCAGCCATACTTCAACCACTCACAGACGACCAAATGTTTAAACTGTGCTAAAATAAGTCAAATGCTGAGCTGTAACCAATCCAACTGTTTCTATCCCTCACTTCCATTTTCTATATATTACTTTACTTTTTCTATTCATAAGTATTTGACCATGCGACAGTCCTGGGAGTCTCTCTGAATCTATTCTGATTCTGGGGCATGCCCGATTTGTGATTTTCTTCTTTTCTTTTCTCTTGTTCAATTAAATTCTATCAAATGTAGTTTTCCAACGTTTTTCTTTTAACAGACTATATATTCTAAAATTATTTTTAAATCTTCAACAGTCAAATTTCTAATTCTAACAGTTATTTTGAACATCGTGAATTAGACAAAATTTAATCATGACTGACTTTCTTATAATGCTACAGGGCAACGATGTAGGAGGCATTTGTTACGAAGCCATCTGTCTTCTATGTAAATTCATCTTGTAAAATCTTCTAGTTTCTGAAAATTACACAAGTTTTTAAAGTAAATTATGTAACATTCTGAAAATCATTAATTATATTCTTTAATCAGAAACTACTAAATGTCCTTATTTCACAATGCCTACGTCAAGAAAATAACTAGGTCCTAAGCTAACATGTCACTTTTTTGTTCTCAGGGTCTATTCAGGATAACCATAAACTATTAAGATGCTACTCTCTATAATGCAGTAGCATGTAGGCTGATGCTTAAATCATTATAAGTGTGTTTATCCTTCTGGGTATGAGCTGTGTGAAAGAAGGGTATTATTCCTAGCTATTGTTTGTGAGAATCTCGAGGGAAAGAGAATGAAAGAGCAGACATGAATATTCCATTATAGGCTGTCTCTCCAGTGTGCAGCCTCTTCCAGAAACTAACTGGCTGTATTAAAAATTATTTTAAAAAATGGAAAAGCAATGTATCTGGTTGACCAAACTCCATCTGAATATATTTTGATTATTTACATTAAGGATATTCTGTCAAATGCCAATGTAATATTAAATATCAAATTGCGCATCAAAAAAGATTGGGACATGCTGACATTTTGGTTGTTCAACTCCCTTCAAATTATTTTTAAATGATTTACCCAATTTTATAACTCTTTCAGTGTCTGGGTAATAAAAATAGCAAAATCCCACAGATACCTTGTGCAAAATTAATAACCTATGCTTATTTCTTGGAAGTTAATAGAAAGAATAAAAGAAAGAAGCATACAAGACATGTATTGTGATAAATAAATTTTAATTTAATTAATATTTTAGAGCATGTAATTAAATAGGAAAAATAGGATTTAAAATTAAATAATAAAATGGTTAATTAAATCATCTAAAGTGCTAATATGCTTGAAATGTATTTTTTTGCAATGCAATTATGTGACTAGAACATCTATATTCAACATCGTAAGTTCTTAAAATGACACCTTCTACAATGAAAAGTTATATATATCAA